>NW_019397112.1:98946-110361 GCF_000591075.1 Eurytemora carolleeae
AAGGATATCTGAATCCCTCCAGTGGAATTATAAACCCCTTGGAAGGATAACTGAATCCCTCCAGTGGTATTATAACCCCCCAGGAAGGACATCTAAATCCCTCCAGTGAAATGTAAATCACCCTGCGTAAAGTTTTAATTGTAAAAGGCATTTTTTGAAACCCCTCCAGTGAAAATAAAATCCCTCCGGTGGTCTCCGGTAGAATCGAAATCTTACTACGAACTTCTTTGAGTCGGATATTACATGTCTCCTAGAAATCTTATTTATCAGGTCTAAGGTTTGGCATATTCTTTATTAACAATAAATGATAGAAAAGTAAAAATATCACATCAATCCAGCCAGCCTATATTTTGTGCTGGGTCTACTACACACTGGGTACGCCAGACCTGCCGGTACCAGAGATTGCATTTATGGTAAGATTACACTATAGACCGAACAGTAGATGTAAATGGTTCTTACTCACTCTCCACTAAAACTGAATATTTGCGCTAAATATGATTCATCATTATTTTTTTTAATTGAACAGCTGTTATTACTGCAGTTGAAAGGACTGCATAAAATGTAAACTTAATTTCAAGGGTATTTAGAAATTGATTATTTTTGTTTGAGGTTTCATGACATGTGCTTTTTGGCTCCAGAAACATGGAGGAAATTCCAGAATTGAACACTTTAGAAAAACTAATATATCCTCCTCATTCTTAGTTCATAGTTGTTACTAATAATAGGAGGTTTAAAGGGTACTGTTGTGAATCGGACATGGCAGATAAAATGGACTCTACATGTCCATTTAATTCAACGTTTGCATGAGATGTATATAATTATAAACATTTGTGTGTTTATAATTTGCAGAGTTGTGGTATAAGAAATATTATTGTAGCTTAAAAAATTCATATTTTAATTAAGTTTTCAATAATTTAAAATTTAGTTTAGAAATACTTTTTTATCCAGAATAATAAATCTTGTATTATCATCATTTAGTCATGTTTCCGCAATAAACCTTATCACTTTTTTATTGCCAATTCAGAATTGTTTTTTGCTTATTGCAAAATATTTCAATATCTAGATGTCGCTTTACATGATTAGTTTTTCCTAAGCTATAACATATTTAGACATAAATATTTTTCAAAAAAGAATAAACATATGAAGGAGTAGTAAATGTAATATTCCTATTTTTCAAAATAATTGTTTCATCTCATAAACGCCAATATCTTTACATTTTAAGTTTTAAACTAAAATATATCTTTTGAATGGAATTTAAATAAGCATCAACCGGGTTCTTTACATCATGATGTTCAGAAGATTTCTGGAGGGTCAATGACCTAATAATAAAATAATAAAAATGGGTCAATAATATGTTATAAATAGCCAAAGTTAATAAATTAATGAAACTAGGCTTTTAGGACTTTTTGCGCCCATCTTCTGTTTTAACTTTTAATTGTGGCTTTATCTGTGAGCATCTTCTCTTTGCACAGCATAAAAAAAAAAGTTTGCGGATTTCATAATTTTTTCTTGCGCATTTTCAAATAAAAAAATTAAAATTTAAACACAAAATTAAAAATTTTGATTATTCATAAACCTTCCCTGGGGCCACTTGAGGTCCCACACAAAATTTGGGCACGATCGGTTCAGCTGTTTTGACGTTTCTTGGATACAAACAAACAAACAGACAAGCCAAATTTATGTATTGAAGTCAAACAAAAGTAAATTGAATGTATGATTCAAATCTTAGATGTTTTTAATAATATTTCCCAAGTAACAAAAGTGTGGAATTTCCCCATATTCTCCAACCGTGGTGTCTTTCTATGAAGAATATTCGAGGAGTTTCTCGAGAATCATTTCCTGTAACTGATTCCTAGGAAATTCTAGAGAAATTCCCCAGAATTGGTTCCCAAGATGAGAGATTTTTTGGGGATCACAGTTTTGAGTCTCAGTTTCGAGAAATTCCTGAGAAATTCTTCGGAAATTTTCCCCAAGAAATTCCTGAGACGTTATTTCAAATCTATATATAATCCAGTCAACTGCAGTATCCCAACAAACAAAAACCCGTGAAGAACACAAGATTATTTGGTTTATTTCACACGAGTGACTCGTCATTATCCCGTGATAATTCACGTGTTGTCGAGGTGATTGTCGACGATTTGAACACGGGTCTAGGACCGAGTTTTTACACGGCGAAAACTTGAGTTTATTTCACGAGATGAACACGGGATTTTTTTCACGAGATGAACACGGGATTTTTACATGGGAAAATTATTTTTCTCTCATCTACTTTAATTACATTTTTAAAAACCCCGGGAAAGGGGGGGGGATACATAATTGATTTTTGATATAGAAATATATTATAAAATATACTGTGTAAAAGTATATAACTATTACAAAATGTTTAGAAACTAAACATTTTAGTTTATATCTTTTACATTAAACATCTTGAACATGTAAACTTTAAACTTTTCTTATCACAAAGTGAAATTTCAAGTCTAAATATTGTTCAATTATGTTAATGTATTCATAATTATATGAATTCCCCTTCCTGTATATATCTAAAATATCGATATTCCAGAAAGGGGTTGTTGAGAAATAGAATACAAAATTCAATGTGAAACTTTTCTAAACTATGCTCATGCATGTTATAATCTGAAAAATTTATGTCAGTTGAAATATTTCATTTTAACCACCATCTCTTAACTCCCCCCACCATTCCCTAAGCAACCAATGATGTTCCCTCTAACAACCAATACTCCTGGTAGTAAAAACTACTGTAGGTATTTGAATGCTTGGATGAGAACCCGGAAATAATGCAAAAATAAGATGAATTTTTATTGTCAATTGAAACATTAATCAATCTAATGTTATTCAGAATGCAGAAAATAAGTTAAACTAACTTCATTTTGACGAGAATTTGTTTTTAAATTTTCATGAGAAAGGAATTAAGTCTTTGCCACAAATTCGGATTTTCAAAACCCAATTTCTTTTAAACCAAATGTTGTATACCATAGATATTTCAAACTATGAATTCTGGTGGATCAAACAATGTAAGTTTGAAATATGAAAGGTATGCATCATCTGGTTGTTGAGATATATGTATGTTATAAAATTGGGATTTTTGGCAAAAACTCAATTCCTTTGCTGAAATGAGTAAAAATAAAAAAGGTGTATTTCCAGGATAAAAATCCGTACAATCCGTACAATTTTAGGTTTACAAAAAAAAATCCGTACAATCCGTACATTAGATTAAGATACCATAAAGCAAAACATAAAAAAAACTTACTGATGAAACTACTCCATCCAGACTTCAAAGTCGCCTCAAAGTCGACATTGAACATCCACTTAAACTAAAGATAAATAATCAAACATATGTATTCAAGCATTAAAACATGTCGAAACATCTGGTCCTCTTTAAAGTTAAACTATAGAAGTAGTCAATGAAGATGTTGTAATAGAAGTAAATAATTTTAATACTTTGAACATTAAAACGAAAAATTAACAAGTTTAAATCAATATTTTTGAATTGAAATTTACTTTTCTTAATTCATTTCATCGTAACTGCCACAGTGTAATGTAATGCTCGGAAATTACTTACATGAGACGATACATATCGAGCAGAGCTAAGGAAGATCTTAATGAACAGTTCGTCCGTTAGAACTCTGTGCTCCCTGAAAAATTCAGTATCTAATTTTTATCTTTGTGTTCTTAAAACGGAGCCAGGTGGTTTTGTACTCATTTGATTTACGTACTTTCTCATTTTAGCAATTTATCATGATAATAATTTTCTTTTAATGGAATCATAACATTTTTTTTTGTATTGAAAAACGTTAAACTGCATTAGATTATTCATTATAAACAATTTAATCTTTTTGGCAAAGATGTATAGATAGATGTACCTTAACTTAAACTGCAGTGTTCCCCTAGAACTCTGAAACATAGATTCAGTTATCCCCATCGAAGTCTTTCTTTCCAGGGTTTTCAGTAATTCCAAGCTTTCTACATCAAGCTAAAAATTATTACGTGAACAAATTTAAAATCTATTATTTTTTATCATTCCAATGATTTCTGAATCATTAAATCTGATGTTGATCATTTTTCCTTTAATTTAAACAAAAAACTTTGTTTCGAAATTTGTTGTGAAGTTCCAACATTTGTTCAGATTATTTTACAATCTAAGAGTGCTCAGGGACCTATGCACAACACTTTTAAGATCAAAACAATCCAAAGTAATGCAGACTTACTGTGGATGGGTTGATCTAAAACTGAGAAGAACGCAGAAAGTTCAAATGAAAAAGATTCGATATATTGCGTAAAGATGAGAAGTATGGGATTGATTGAGTAAAGATGAGAAGTATTGGACCGATTGAGTACATTGATTTAGTAAAGATAAAATGTCTAGTATGAATTGTGTAAACGTGAGAAGTATGGAATTTATTTTGTACAGATAAAAAGTCTGGGATTGATTGAGTAAAGATGAAAGGTATGGGATTGATTGAGTAAAAATTAACAGTATGGGAGTGAGCGAATAAAGATGAAAATTATTGGATTAATTGATTTAAGAGGAAAAGTATGGGATTGATTGATTTAAGAGGAAAAGTATGGGATTGATTGATTTAAGAGGAAAAGTATGGGATTGATTGATTTAAGAGGAAAAGTATGGGATTGATTGAGTAAAGATGAAAAGGATTGGATACAAAATGTTCACTAGAAACATTAACTTCAATATTACCTCTCCATTATGTTTGCCCGGACTGCAAGGCAGGTTGAACCTCTTCTTCTTCTGTTTCCGTGAATCTTCAGAGCTTACAAATATTCTCCTTTTCTTATCTTTGTCAAACCTTGACGTCATCTAAAAATAATTTGAAAGGTTTACATTGCCATTTCATTAAATGACCCAAAAAAAGTTTTTATTGCAAACAAGGTTTTCTTTATTGGCAAAGAAACAAATGTTCGTTAATAAGTTAGTATTTGTAAGATTAACAGTTCATAAAGTGATTTTAAATCTTTAAAGGTTTACAGACAATCAGTAACACTCAATTCAATTTTCTTACCCACTGGCTCATAGCTCTTGGTAGAGTGGAAACAGATGAAAGCAGCATACGCGTAGATGAAACTCCCGCAGCATCAATCTCTGTAACTTCTATAAATGTTTATTTTACCCATTAGGAATTTTCACCATTTATGTTCATTACAACAAGAAATTTTAAAGAATTTTATTTAAATTCAAAGATATTGATCTAAAAGTTACATATTTCAAGTAAATAAAAACATGAGAACACATTCTTCTCCATCTTTACCCAATCCTTTTAAGTGTTAAGACATGAGACATATAAAAAGTAGCAAATGTAAATGAAAAAACAACCAGTTAATAAAAACATCACCTGGTTCATACAGGAACATGTTAGGATAATGAGGTCCAACCACACTTCTGATAACTTTACCCATAAAAGAATATCCACATTGCAGACTTCGGTTCGGCCAATTCTCTCCGATGAACCCTGCAAGTATATTGTGCAAATACTTATCACTTCATAAAGAAAATTTAATTTCTTTTCTCAAAAAAAATTTAGTTATTTAACTAAATTTAAAACATGAACTTTATTAACCAGAACTAAGGATCCAATTAATTTTGATGCAGATCTGGATCCCAGATCCTGGATCCGGATCCCCACTTAAAAAAAGGTTTTTAATTTTAAATTTACTAAATTTGTTCTAACAAAGCAGAGATTTGAATGTTTTGTTCGATTATTTTTATGTTAAAACTTAACAAACCATTTATAACTCAGGAGATTTTTATAATCTCTCTTTTTATAATAGTTAATATTTTGGTTAGAAGAGTAAAAAATTTGTTTTTGCAAATTTTGGTTGATATTTTTGCCCTTGGATCCGGATCCGTTGATCTGCACATTTTTACGAATCCTTGTCCAGGAAGCCAAAATCTTACGGATCAGGATACTAAGCACTGTTATTAACTTTTTTTTTATCAGGGATGAAATTTACCTATAACTTTGTTTATTATCTCTGTTCTTAATAACTTGTACTCCAAACAATGTGTCAACCTAAATCAGAATTATCTTTAAATAAGAATTTTAAAAATATTTTTAAAAATTTGGTAATCAACCATTTTTTCTCAGTTATCGCCCATGTAATTTTATTTTTCTGTATTTTTTCAAATGATCTTGTGTTCGAATATAATGAATTTAAGCCGCGTCTAAAATCCCCCCAAAACCGGTTTCAATTAAGCGCTGGCTTAAATCTTGAAAAATGTAATACAATTTTAAGTGGATCCAATCATATTTGAGCCGCAGCTTAAATTTAAGCCGCACCTCAAATTATTTAAATTCGGCCTCTGGTGATCAAGATAATTTATTCAATTTTTAAGTAAAAGTTATTGAGCATTTAAAATAATGTAGACGATTGCTTTTAGCATGCATTTGTTATCCTTTTCTGATCGAACTTATAACATTATAATGTAAACTTAAGTCCTTTTCAATAATTTTCTGAAATTTTTTTAATGCTTCAAAGCTTTGAGGACTGATAAACACCCGTTACCTTGAAGGAGATCAATACCCCCCCCCCCCCANCCAACTGAAGCCGGTATAACCTATTGACCTGCCACCTATTGGCAAAACTCGGCATATATGTAGGAAGGATCTGGAATAAAACAAGACAACATTTGGTTTAAAAATGAAGGCGCTAAAAATTAAAAACCTTACCCGGTCAAAATTGACCGTCCCGTCACGAATGGGTTAATTTTAATTTATTATTAAAGGGACTGAAAGTGGAATTTGAAGTTATCCTCCATTTTCAAATTCCAATTAGCCACATTAGTATATAGTTGATTTTTCATAATATGTTTTGATTTGATTTTTAAAAATAATATTTAGCTTTCAACTTGTTTTCGAACATTCCTGGAAATATGAAAATGTCGTCTTCATTACCAAAAATCCTCGAAACAGGAATAAATGTTTTTATAACTCTGAGATCATAACAATAAAAACATATTATGAAAAATTAACTATATACAAATGTGGCAAAAGATAATCGATGACTATAGGTTGTAATATCTGAATGATTCGTTTGAAATTAAATAGATTTTTTTACGGTCTAAGTCGTATGTTGCATCTCTGAATTTGTGTGGACACTACTTTCTTAGGTATTAGTCGTTTTTAACAATTTTCTCCTTATAAGCACAACGGATAGAAGTAAGATTAGTAGCGATCAAAAGCGCTTTTTTATCGCATTAAGCCTTTCATTTCTCGCGAACACTCCCTTTAAAGGCTTTAAAAACATCGAATCAAATGCTGTCACTCTAAGCTACATTCTCTATAAGAACATTCGCGACCCATCTTACATCAGACTTTGCATTTAATGACTATGTAGAAATACTGCATAGGTGTATATTTTTCTGTTTGACCAAAAATATTAGCTTTCATCGGAAAAAAACGATTTTATTAAGTTGATCAAAAACTTACCATGGATGTAGCACCATCACCAGTTGCTGTACTCTGTATCTGGGTATCCTGTGATTCTCGATTTTCAGGATCAGGTAGGATGTCTGGATCTTGGTCCTCTAGAAGAGAACCATCACGCGACACATTAATTTCAACTTTTATTAATTTTATTAACGACAATGAATGATATAAGAAAATGTGTGCTTTCCCATAAACTTAGAAAATTGAATATGTAAGAACGGAGATGATTTATGCGATAAATATATACCCCTAAAAAACAGATACACAATTAATATATTTATATTAAATGGACTGTTCGCGAAAAATGAAAGGAGCTATAGGCTTAATGCGATAAGAAACAACGCAACAGATAGAAGTAAGATTATTAGCGATCAAAAGCGCTTTTTATCGCATTAAGCCTATACCCCCTTTCATTTCTCGCAAACACTCCCTTTAAGACCTGATTTCCTTTTCAGTTTCCCATGAATATTTGAATATTTGCCCTGACCATAAAACCCCTATAAAATCTCACAACTCGACTATTATCCCAAAGAAAGTGTGTATTTTTAAATTGCTCCCCATGAGAATTATGTCAGTTCCTGCATTTTCTTTCTGCGAATCCTGAATCAATGCATTAGCAAATACAGGCCAAAAAGTAATGTACCTGTTAAAAATTAAAGAGTTGCTCATTTTATCATTATTGCCGATGTATGTTACTAAATGTTCAATTTGCAAAAGTAAAATTCATCATTAATTCTAATGCAATAATTAATTGGTTTTTATATTAGAATGTTTCTTCTTGAGGAATTTTACGCGATACCTCCTTAATCTCTGTTTTTTCTGTAGTTTTCTCATCTTTATACTGTCATTTTTTCTATCAATTTGCCATTCCACTTCTTCGTGTTTTGGTAGAAAGGTCCAATGCCCAGGAATGTTGTTGACGTCAAAAAATACTGGTTTTGTTGCCATGGCAAACCTGAAAACAAAGTGATTTAAAAAATTGAAATTGATATGGATAAAATTCATGTAGAAGATAGATAATCCTACTCCCTTCCCTCTATCCTACTCACTTTCCTCCCTCATACTCCCTATCCTACATCATACTCCTTTTCCCACATCATACTACTCCCTTTCCATGTATCCAGTGCTTAGGATCCGGATCCGCAAAAATGTGAGGATCCATGGATCCGGATCCAAAGGGTAAAAAATTAACCAAAAACTGCAAAAAAAAAATTTTTAATCATAAAACCCAAGTCTGAACTTTAGAAAAAAAAGAGATTATAAAACTTTGCTCATTTATGAATGGTTCATCAAGTTTTAAGATAAAAATAAGCGAAAAAAATAATTAAAAAAATTTGAAAATTAATTTTTGTTGAAAAATTCAGTAAATCTTAAAGAAAAGACCTGGATCCGGATCCACTTTTTTCCAGTGCGGATCCAGGATCCCCACTGCCCTATCATATATAGATGTACTAGAGAGATTGGATCCAGGTATATCTTAGTAGGACAGAACAAGAACTCAATGTTTAAATATCTTACCAGGTTATAGATGAACTACAGATGAAGCCAGTACTGAGATACTTGGATACTTGGATACTTGGATACTTGGATACTTGGATACTTGGATACTTGGATCTCGCCAGGTTACTACAGAGATTGGATTCCAACTTTACTTTACCTTAAAAAATGAAATCTTAAAAAAATGTATTTTTTTTTTGAACAAAAAGTTTTAAATACAACCTCAGAATCAGTGCTTAGAATCCGGATCCATAGGATCCGCAAGACTTTTGCTTCCTGGATCCGGATCCAAGAGGTAAAATAGCAACCAAAAACTGCAAAGAAAAATTTTCATACTCCTAGAACCCGAATCTGAACTTTTGAAGAAAGATAGCTTATAAAATTTCCTCATTTCTAAATGTTTTATAAAGTTTTAGGATATATTTATGCCAAAAAATAAAACAAAAAATGCACCGCAGTGTCGGATACAAAAACTTAACATTCGCTGTTAGATAAAATTGCAAATGTCGCAAGAAAAACAATGATTTCTATGACATTTTTCAATATCTCAGTAAGTAATGATGTTAGCCAGTGCTACTTTTGCATGTATAGTCATCTGATGTTCTAGGAACAGGATATAAGATCAAATCTTCAATGTCTCTGTTCGGAGACCGGAGATATGGGATAAGGTACCTCCGTCGGCTCAGTAAAACTCATAGAATTTTGAAAATGAGTGGGAAATATTTTTGGGACACCCTGTAGAGGGTGATGTGAACATTTTTTTTAAACCGTCTTTTCTAAAAAAGATTCATAATAGTTTAAAAACATTTTCTGTAACCTTTTTCTTTTGTGATTTTTTATCGGAAAACCCCCAAAAAAGACATGTAAACAAATTTTAAAAATGCCGTTTTTTTGTAACACTGTCGTTGCAAGAAAAAATCAAATTTTTTCAAAAGAATTTTTTTATAAAATTATATAGGTCCTTAGGTGAATGTGTGTTGAATTTGGGCTCTGTAAGCTCATTAGGGCCGGAGATAAAAAATCGGAGCCCACAGAGGTACCTTATCCCATATCTCCGGTCTCCAAACGGAGACATTGAAGATTTGATCTCATATCCTGTTCCTAGAGCATCAGATGAGTATACATGCAAAAGTAGCACCGGCTAACATCTTTATTTACTGAGATATTGAAAAATGTCATAGATGCAACGCCTCCTTTAGGAAATCATTGTTTTTCTTGCGCCATTTGCAATTTTATTTAACAACGAAATATTCAAGTATTTGTGAAATATTAATAGAAAATAAAAAAGAATATCAAAATGTGCAAAGCTTGATGAATCGACAATTTAGGGTTTTTTATTTTGGTAATACTTTCCCCGATTATCTAGAGCAAATGCATAATTTACGCTTTTAAAGGTCGTCGAAATCGGCCGGGAGGTAATTTTTAAACACATTTGGCGAGGATACTAAAGAAATGCGTTATTACCGATTAGTTTTTTCTTTTACCCATTAGTTTTAAAAAATAGCTCAATATAAAATTCAAATAGATCTAAAGTTTATTAGAAGAGTTCTTCAGAACTAAGACAAATCTAACAAATTTGAACAATCTGGTTTTTCTTGCGTCATTTACGCATTGGTTTCAAAATATTCAAGAAGTAACCCCCATCTTTTTTTAATTTTAAATAATTCAATTAGAATTTGAATGCTTTCTTTCTTCCCAGTGCAATGCTTTTCTCTTCTTAAATTATCAAACAATAATAAAAAAATTGCGGATTTATTAAATCTTTTTGGTGATTAAAAAAAATCAAAATTAAGCTTACCATCCGTAAAACTTCAAAAGAGTTAAATGAACAAACAATTTCCATTCAGGAATTCTGAAAAAATAATTTTACTTTAAAAACCCAAATCTGAACTTTTAAAAAAATTTCGAAAAAAAATTTTCTTTTTGGGCCGAGCGGTGCGGCTAGGACAGGCTAGGAGGCCGAGCGCTGAGGCTAGGGGGCCAAGCGCCGCAACTAGAACAGGCCAGGGGGGCAGGGCGCTGCGGCCACATGGTCAATTATATCCATGTCTTACATATAATATTGATGTACAAAATTCATAGGAGGAGGGGGGAGTCCACAAGTCGGATATTACTAAATTACCAAATCTTGAAGAAATACGACTTGGATTCGAATCCATTTAATCCATTACAGATCCAAGATCAAGTCAAGACAGTCAAGACACACGTTTAATCAATCTTTATTAAGTTTGGTAATTTCTTGCAGAATATTTTTTTTTGTCACCCAGCCCCCTATCAATTTTGAAGATGGATCTTATAACTATAGACATGAATATATTTGGCCATGCTGCTGCAGCGCCCGACCTCCTAGCCTTTCATAAACGTGGCTCTCGGCCCCTAGTATGTCCTAGCAGCAGCGCTAGACCCAGCAAATGATCTTGATCTAACCTAACCCTAAAAAATACAAAATGAATAATAA
>NW_019397113.1:0-5496 GCF_000591075.1 Eurytemora carolleeae
CTTTAGAGGTTTTTAAATATTTTCTCCTGAAATACTTTATTTTGTATGTTTTTGTTATATTTCATAAATAAATAATTTTTTACTTTACTTTACTTTATATATCCATATATCTATATATCCATATATCAATATATCCATCTATAGATATCCATATATCTATTATTCTCAATATCCATATATCTGTATATCCAGATATCTATATATCTATCTACCATCTATCTATCTACATATACTTCTGTATTTCTTTAAACCTATTCAGTCACTTCCTGTATAAATTTAAAAGATTTCTTCATTTCCGTTTTCATTTTGGGAACTTAAACTCTTTGATGTTTTCTCTGAGTTACTAAATAAATAGCAAAGAAAAATGGTTACCCAACAAAATACAGTGATAACCAGAAAACAATAGGACGACGACATAATAGAAATCCTGAAGTGACATTAATGTAATTTCAAATCAATTAATAAATCACTTATTAACTGAAATGAGTCTGCTTACACTGCACTATTGCTGTGCTTCATGTCCATTGAACATAACTTGATTCTAAAAGTCGACTTCCTATTCCAGAGTTTTCTGGTTATCACTGTATAAAACCCTGTGAATTTTCTGTAACAAAAGAAAATTTCTAATCTGTCAATAACACTCATAGCCTCTCTAGTTTTATTAAGGTCTTATAATTAATTGAAAATTATTTTTGTCTAACGTAAAGGAATTGAGTGTTAGCCACAAATTCAAATGTCCTAATCCCTATATCTTTGCAACCCGATTATATAACCCTTTGATATTTCAAACTACGGCTATTTGATTAAACAAAGTTCAAACTTTAAAATATCTAAGATCTATGACATCGGGTCGCAAAGATATACGGATTAGAAAATCAGAGTTTGTGGCAAAAACTCAATTCCTTTGCTATATTTTTAAGATAAATATAATATATATGTACGCACTGAATAAATCAGTATAAACTAATTTTTATAATTTGTAAACAAATATCAACCCTTGACAGTATAAATAACTAAGATATTTTTTTGTTTTAGGCATTTCGTTTGATCTGTAATAAACTAGAAGACGATTTATTGAAAAATTCTCCAAAGGTAAGCGTTATGAAAAGTTTTTATATATGCAACCATTTTATTCGTTCTTTATAATAATTGAGATTTGCAATTTTTTTGGTTTCAATGGTAGGTTTTAACTTTATTCAAATTTATTAAATGCAAATCGCAAATCAATTATATACAGTGTTTTGGATCCGGATCCGGATCCGGTCGGATCCGTATCATTTGGTCGGATCCGGATCCGGATCCGTTTCAGGAAACGTTGATATGGATCCGGGTAGCGCCAAAAATTAACCAAAACCATAGAATAAATAAATCAAAATGGTTCGTAAATGTATTATTTACATGACGAAAATTTTTCAAAATTATCTTTAATAATTTAATGTTTACATTTATATAATAGTAATGACGACATTTTTAACTTTAGGATTACTATAGTTTATAAATTATAACCTTGCATAACATTTAATAGGGAAAATCCGATTCACAGAATCAAAAGTTACCTCGGATCCGGATCCATCATCACGGATGCGGATCCGCGGATCCGGATCCGGATCCGAATCAAAATCAAAATGATATGGATCCGAAACACTGCATACAAAGGTATATTAAAGGGTACCACCAGAAATTCCGTCTTCTTTCCCTTTAAAGGAGTAAAGTTCCAGAATTAAAAGCAGAGCTTGTAAATATTTTCCATGGCGGAGTTTAATTATATTAATTATAAATGTGAACCATGTAAATCCTCATTACAAGTGCACAAACGTATCGACCCAGGCTTACTGATAAGCATCGTTTTTAAGTCGTTTTAAAATTTTGATTTTGATATTGCTCCAAAAGAATATGAGATGTTTTATGAAAAGCAAAATTCGATTTTGATTTCTTTAAGAAACCTGGAATGTTTGAAGACCTCAAAACGATGTTCATCCCTACCCAGGCCAGGAGGTCGTTTTCCGCAGTAATTTTGGCCTATGTTTTAGAAAATATTATTGACAATGCTGGGCACTTAATCTATATATGTTTATATAAAACTGACTCTTTTCACCACACACAGTGGTTGGCGATTACATCAATACAATGAAGACGACATTTTTTATTGAAGTTTTGATTATTTACAATCTTTTTCCGAATTACAAATCACAAGTAATCAAAGGAAAGCTTTTTTATTGACATCTTCTGTAGACTTCTATGTTTATGTGTATCCGTACACTGTTTAATAGCTTGATATAAATCAAAATTGATATCGAAAGTCGTCTTCATTGTATTGATATAATTGCCTACAACAGTGCTTTGTAACAGAAATAATTCATTTCAAATTTTGACTTGAAAAGAGCTGCATTGTATTTGTTTAGGGAGCTATCAAACCGCAGATAACTCTAAAGCTTATTATTCCAGCATCCCAGTGTGGATCTATTATAGGTAACAGCTTAACCCTATCTCTGCTGGGGTACTTGAAAACCAGGATATGCTGGGGGGGGTCAATTTGACCCCCCCCCTCTAAATCCCATGTTTGATGTCCACATATGACAAATGATACATCATTGGAAAGCTCTTGTGCTCTACTTTTAGAATCTGCAAAAAAATTTGCAAATTTGCAAAAATTAAATTTTTTATCGCAAAATCCAGTTATATAAAAAAAATGTTTGAAAAAAAAATTGTCCAAAAAATGAAAAACTATACATTTTTGAAAAGCCCTTGACCATGCTATTTCAAAAGTGCAAAAATTTTTGCAAAATTTTAAATAACCTGATTTTTAATCAAGAAAAACTAAAAATGTACAAATTTCCTTTGACAGGTTTTTTGCAAAAAATATGCAATTTTTTTTCGCAAAACTTGTGCAATTCGTTTTCTTATGTCAAAGGCTTTCCAAAAAGCTAAATTTTATCAAAATCTGACAAGTGGAAGTGGGTAAAAACAAAGATTTAGTTTGTTACAGGAAAAAACAGTCATTTAGGCAGTGCCCTGAGGACTCAGGCAGTTAGTATTAAAGCCCGGTTTTAGGCCTAAAGGGATGGCTTTGGGTATGTAGGAAAAGTCAGAAAATTTCAACAGCCTCAGACCAACACTTTTTGAGTTATGTAAAAAAAAACTACAGGGGGGGTCAAATAGGGTTAAACAAATAAATAAATTGGTGTCTAAAAGATATCTAAAAATTACAAAATTCGTAATATTGTTTTTCATAGTTTTAAGTAAACACGATCAAAATTATATGTAGACCTCAATCACACAGAAATAAAACTAATCTAAGTTTTTGTTGGATTCTAGATTTTCATTAATAATTAGTTCTCCTTAATTTTTTGTTGGGAGGGGAGGGAGAGGGGGAGGGAGGAATAAGGTTGACATATTTAGTTGACTTTTCACCTTTAAGAGTTGTAACATTTTGGTGGTAAATTAATTAAACTATATGACAGTACTTCGGAAATAAATGTTCTTAATAATCTAAATTCTAAAACATTTGTGAAATATTGATATAAATATAATGAATATTATTTCCTTTAGAGGTTTTCTGAAAACAAAATCAAAAAAACTTAAAAACATATTTTAGGAAAAGGGGGAACTAGAATCAAGAATATCAGAGAAAATACAGGCGCTACAATACAGGTAGAAATACAAGGGCTATAATACAGGTAAAAATACAGGGGCTATAATACTGGTCGAAATACAGGGGCTATAACACAAGTAGAAATACAGGGGCTATAATACTGGTACAAATACAGGGCTATAATACAAGTAGAAATACAGGGGCTATAATACAAGTAGAAATACAAGGGCAATGATACAGGTGGAAAAAAGAGGCTATAAAAAAGATAGAAATACAATGCTATAATACAAGTAGAAATACCTCCTAGGGGCTATAATACTGGTAGCCATCCAAGGGCTATAATACAGGGCCAATGATACAGGTAGATATGTAAGGGCTATAATACAGATAGAAATACAGGGGCTATACTTCAGGTAGAAATACAAGGGCTATAGTGCAAGTTGAAATACAGAGCAATAATAACATTATAACGTACTGTGGCTAGTTAGACATACAGAGACTATATTATAGGTAGAAATACAAGGGCTATAGGTGGAACTTCAGAGGCTTAAATACAGGTTAAAATAGAAGGACTATAATACAGGTAGAAATGCAGCTTTAATACAAGTAGAAATACAGCTTTAATACAAGTAGAAATACAGGGGCTATAATGCAAGTTGACATACAGGGGCTATAATACAGGTAGACATACAGGGGCTAGGTAGAAAAACAGGGGCTAAAATATATAGTAGAAATACACGGGATATATGTTGAAATACAGGGGATATAATACAGAATTAGACATACAGGAGATGTAGAGTGTAGATAATACCCATTATTTAAAGAAGAAATGTTCTTGTGAGTAGATGGGATTTTTTACGATACTGTTGTTTTTATAGCATTGCTTCTTTAAACGTAAGTTAATAAAAAACTCGCAAGGTCTAGGAGCAAGGTAAAAAAAGCAAAATCTAGGAGAAAGTTAAAAAATTGCAAGGTCTAGGAGAAAGGTAAAAAATAGGAAAATCTTGGAGAAAGTTAAAAAATTACAAGGTCTAGGAGAAAGGTAAAAATTGCAAGGTCTAGGAGAAAGGCAAAAAATAGCAAAGTTTAGGAGAAAATTAAGAAACAACAAGGTTTAGGAGAAAGTTGAAAAATAGCAAGGTCTAGGAGAATTGGTTAAGAATAGCAAGGTATGGGAGACAGTTAGAAAGAAACAAGTTTTAAGAGAAAGTTAAACAAATGTCTAGGAGAAAGGTAAAAAATAGCAAGGTCTAGGAGAAAGGAAAAAAGCAAGGTCTAGGAGAAAGGTAAAAAATAGCAAGGTCTAGGAGAAAGGTAAAAAATAGCAAGGTCTAGGAGAAAGGTAAAAATAGCAAGGTCTAGGAGAAAGGTAAAAATAGCAAGGTCTAGGAGAAAGGAAAACGGGCAAAGGCAAAATCTCGGAGAAAGGTAAAGAATAGCAAGGTCTAGGAGAAAGGTAAAAATTGCAAGGTCTAGGAGAAAGGTAAAGAATAGCAAAGTTTAGGAGAAAATTAAGAAACAACAAGGTTTAGGAGAAAGTTGAAAAATAGCAAGGTCTAGGAGAATTGGTTAAGAATAGCAAGGTATGGGAGACAGTTAGAAAGAAACAAGTTTTAAGAGAAAGTTAAACAAATGTCTAGGAGAAAGGTAAAAAATAGCAAGGTCTAGGAGAAAGGAAAAAAGCAAGGTCTAGGAGAAAGGTAAAAAATAGCAAGGTCTAGGAGAAAGGTAAAAAATAGCAAGGTCTAGGAGAAAGGTAAAAATAGCAAGGTCTAGGAGAAAGGTAAAAATAGCAAGGTCTAGGAGAAAGGAAAACGGGCAAAGGCAAAATCTCGGAGAAAGGTAAAGAATAGCAAGGTCTAGGAGAAAGGTAAAAATTGCAAGGTCTAGGAGAAAGGTAAAAA
>NW_019397113.1:5612-48342 GCF_000591075.1 Eurytemora carolleeae
CATAAACAAAACGTTCGAAAATTTTGCATCGTTTTCGCTTTAAAATTCGTTTTCGCATTTTTCGCCAAAGTTTTCGTTCGCTGGAAATCCTTGATCAAAATTCTAAGTGGGCAAAGATTTATTTAATGCTTCTACAGGATTATGCACCCTCAAAAGATTATTGAGAGTTTTTTCTTATATTCAACTGAAAGAAAAAGTTTTTTACTAAACCAAATAAACACTGATTTAAAGGCAGAACCCCAAAACCTTGCGATTATCAAAGGTTTGGATTAGTCTCTAAATTCTAACTAAATAAACAAACAGAGATAACTAACTTCATTATACATAAATAATATTTACTTCAGTTGATCGTAATAGAAATATGAATTATTCGAAGCAAATCAGTTTTCAATTTTCTAATCCCATTTTACTTAACAAGCATAAAACACAGCAATTATGCAGCGTACACACACCCATTTACTTAACAAACATGAAACACAGCAATTATGCAGTGTACACACACCCATTTTACTTAATAAACATAAAACACAGCAATTATGCAGTGTACACACACCCATTTTACTTAACAAACATAAAACACAGCAATTATGCAGTGTACACACACCCATTTTACTTAACAAACATAAAACACATCAATTATGTAGTTTACACGCACCCATTTTACTTAACTTGTCAAGCTATTGGTAACACGGGCAGCCATAGTACATTTGAATTTCTGAGCCGGGTTAACCTTTCCGGTCCCAGTTTGTACTGTACCTAGCTCTCTGTACAGGACTAGCCGGTGCAACAAGGTTGACGCGGTCAGACTTTATGCTGCATGAAGGTTGAATTTACTTTTACTAAAGGGGCAGAGGTGCGTGGTAAAACAAGATCAAATATAAATTTCCTTATCATATTCCAGAGTTATAAGGTTCCTGCGCTGTATTTCAGCATCTATAAAAATTCGAAAATTACTGAAATATTGATTGAAATGGTAAAACTTCAAATACATAAATATATTAGTTTTAAACTTTGGAAAACATTCAACTTCTGGACTTTGAGATCAATAAATGTCCAACTATCCAACAATATAATAAAATGAAATTGTACTTTAAATTTTAATTTTAAAATTAAAATTTAAAGAAACCCATATAAAATTCTGTATTTGATAACCCAAAACATTTTAAAATTACTAAATCTTTGAACGCATTTAAGAATAGAATTTTGTCGATAATTCACACATTCTAAATTAAACTTTACAGCATGTAATGTTGAGAAAATCATTTCATATTTTGATTCAAGTTTTGTAAAATGTTAAAAAAAATTTTAAAAATGTAAAAGGACTGTCCACGTAATATCATATGGCCCTAAATTCAAATATTATACCAAGAATGGGTTAAAGGGTGTTTACAAACCTTAAATTTTTTCTTTTTTAAACATTTCCCGGTCTTGAATTTTGCCAGTGTTGAATATCGATTTTCTTTTCCAGCATTCTTTCTGTTCTTTTATGTTTATTTTAACCAATATTTAAACAGATGGGGAAAAGGGAAAGGGGAGAGGAAGGGGGAGAGGAAGGGGGGGGAGTTGACGAAAAAACACTAAGGTAAGGATGGATGATTTGCAAATAGTAGTTCAACTAGTAAAACCTAGTCAAACTACTGCTCTTAATTAATTTAAACTTAGGTATTGTTATAAAAAAGTTAGTTAGTATTTATTTTAAACTTTACCATCAAAATATAAAATGATTTTTAAACATCACTTCTGTAAAGTCCAACTTAAAATTTGTTTTATATCCATAAAGTTCTAATGTTAAATTCTTGAATAGCAGACTTATTATTATTAGTATTACTTAGCTACCTAATCTAAATACCCTTGTTATATATGTGTAAGGTTAACTAGAGGTATTCAAACTATTCAACTTTATGCATTCAGACAGGCCTAGAATCTACAGGAATATACACCTAGAATATATAGGAATATACACCTAGAATATACAGGAATATACACCTAGAATATACAAGAATATACACCTAGAATACACAGGAATAAACAACTAGAATATATAAGAATATACATTTAGAATATACCGGAATATACACCTATAATATACAAGAATATACACCTAGAATATACAGGAATATACACCTAGAATATACAGGAATATACACCTAGAATATACAGGTATATACACCTAGAATATACAGGAATATACACCCAGAATATAGAGGAATATGGATTTGAATATACAGGAATAAACAACTAGATTATATAGGAATATACCGGAATATACACCTATAATATAAAGATATATGCATCTAGAATATACATGAAAACATATGTCTAAAATAAACAGGAATATACAGTTAGAAATTAGAATATACCGGAATTACACCTATAATATACAGAAATATGCATCTAGAATATACAGGAAAATATATGTCTAAAATATACAGGAATATACATCTAGAATACAGTTATACATGTAAAGATGAGGGGGGGGGGGGGAATAAAAATGATATATGAATGAACAATAGAATAAATAATTGCAGAAACGTCAAGAAATAATTAAATCAAATAATCTAGATTCTCGAGATTAGTTATTATCAAGTAGTGACGTATTGAACCACATTTTTCTTACAATTTGATAAAGAAATGTTACGTGAAAGCATTCATTTTATCGAATTGTATTAAGTTTGATACAGCGGAATATTTCCGAGTTTTATCCGTATATATTAAATTCACTATTTGGATTATATGTATTGCTTAAAAGTCGTAAAATTTGTTTACTAATATATCCCATAGCCTGGGGAAGCCTAATATATCCCCCCTCCTCCCTCCCTTTATCCAGGGGCAAAGAAACTACAGTTTATCTATTTCAGTCTCCTCCTAAGGGACCAACAATCCCCTACAAAGCAGTTCAGTATTCTGTTCCTCCGCCCTCCTCCGCCACCTCCGTAACCTCCCTTCAAGAATCCTCCGCCACCTCCTCCTATGCAAGCCCTCCACCCTGCAACCCCATCCATATGGAGCCTATGCCCTTGATGTCCCCCTTGTTTTCCCCGACGCCCCTGATGTCTCCTGGCTACCCTCTGGGCCCCTGTGTGAGGTATACAGCTGTGCCCCTGAACCCATCCATGTTCCCACTGATGCATGGTGCCCCTGAACCTAAACCGATATACTGTCAGCAACCCCTAGAGGCAAGTTGTTAGCAATGAAAAAATATTTATGTTATCTTCCCTAGCCCAAAATTTAAAGGCTTCGGCTCGGGTCGTTATTCCACCCAGCTTTAAGACCCAATCTTAGACCCAACTCTGACAACAGCTTGTGTCACTTGATTCCCGCGGGCTCTGTGGTCCTAACTTCACCACTTTCTTTACTTTCGCCCATTCTTTATTATCATCTTATTCCCTTTGTCTATTTCTTAACCAATCTTCTTCCCAACCCTTAAATTGCCTATCTATCCGGTATCCCCTCTTTTTTCCTTTACTCTTCACTACTTTTTCTCTCCCATTTTTCCCCATTTACATCTTATTCTCCGTATTCTCATCCCTTTCTTTCTCTGTAGCAATTCCTTTCCCCAGGGGTATTGTGAGACCCTAGCGTAGTAAATTTGAACAAGGATCAATATGTTTTTTAGAAACCATTATTTTGAACAACATATAAACTGTTTTCTATACATTAAACTGGTTTTAAAAACTTGCAAACAAACATTACTATCCCAGCATGATTTTCTAGCAATGTATTAAAATGTAATGTTTAAGGTATGTTCTGTACAAATGCAATAAATAAATAAAACTAAACTTTTTAAAAATCTGATTATCCAAACAATTTATACTTAGTTTAGTCACCCTTTTTTAAATTTTCTTATTTTAATTTTCACCCACTGCAGCAACATTGTAATAGTAGCAAGCATTTGTAAATCGGTGGTACAGACAAAAGTAGGACCGCAAAGGTTGGCCCAGCTCAGATATTCAAATAAACACCGCGGTTTTGCGTGACCTGTACCAATTTAATGACTTTCTTGTACAACATAGCCATGATTTTAAGATTAAACCCCAGAAGTTGGATTTACTTGAGTATAATTTTATGATTTAAAAACAGAGATCACTTTTGTTGATTTATCTAATTGAAAAAAAGTAATTCGAGAGATTTGAGAATAATTGAAAGCAAAATTTTTTTTTCATATTTAACCCATAATATTGTGATGTCAACTGGATCAAACTTGAAGTATGAAAACCAATTTCTGTTATAGTATGGTAAGGGTATGATGCCTGCAGCCTACGCCCAAATGAATGGAATTCCTGGATTTGGACCTGGTATCCTTTCTCCAGCAGGTAGTAAACTGTGTTAGCCACAGTGCTTTACTTTAACCTGGTATCCTTTCTCCAGCAGGTAGTAAACTGTTCTAGCCACAGTGCTTTACTTTAACCTGATATCCTTTCTCCAGCAGGTAGTAAACTGTTCTAGCCACAGTGCTTTTCTTTAACCTTGTGTCCTTTCTTCAGCAGGAAGTAAACTGTTCTAACCACAGTGCTTTACTTTAACCTGGTATCCTTTCTCCAGCAGGTAGTAAACTGTTCTAACCACAGTGTTTTACTTTAACCTGGTATACTTTCTCCAGCAGGTAGAGTAAACTGAGCTAACCACAGTGCTTTACTTTAACCTGGTATCCTTTCTCCAGCAGGTAGTAAACTGTTCTAACCACAGTGCTTTACTTTAACCTGGTATCCTTTCTCCAACAAGTAGTAAACTGTTCAGAATGCTAATGAAAATTTAACCCAGCAGGCTATGTGCAAATCAATTTAATAAATAATCTAATTTTAAAGTTATTTATATATTATTTGCTTTATTAAAATATCAAATAAACATTGCCGAAATATACATTACAATTTTCTTTGATCCACGGTATACAATTTTCTGTGCTCCATTGTATAATTTACTGTGCATTCCACTGAATACGATTTTCTGTGTTCCAATGTATATAATTTTCTGTGCTCCATTGTATAACAATTGTCTGTGTTCCACTGCATAGAATTTTCTGTGTTCCACTGTATAAAATTTTCTGTGTTCCACTGAATACAATTTTCTGTGCTCCACTGTATACAATTTTCTGTGTTCCACCGAATAGAATATTCTGTGTTCTACTGTATACAATTTTCTGTGTTCCACTGAATACAATTTTCTGTGTTCCACTGAAAACAAATTTCTGCGTTCCACTGTATACTATGTTCTGTGTTCTACTGTATACAATTTTCTGTGTTCCACTGAATACAATTTTCTACTTTCCACTGCATAAAATTATCTGTGTTTCACTGTATACAATATTCTGTGTTTCACTGTATACAATATTCTGTGTTTCACTGTATTCAATATTCTGTGTTTCACTGTATACAATATTCTGTGTTTCACTGTATTCAATATTCTGTGTTTCACTGTATACAATATTCTGTGTTTCACTGTATATAATGTTTGTCTAGCATTGTCTGCCCTGGCGGGTACTGGGAACTGTAGAAACCAAGCCTTGGCTAGCTCCCACCAGACACACGAGATGACTGTTCCTAATGAGATCATTGGATGCGTCATTGGGAAGGGAGGTTCCAAGATTGCAGAAATCAGGTAAATGAATAATTTCCGATCCGGGTCAACCTTTCCGGTCCCAGTTTGTACTGTACCTAGTTCTATGGGCATGACTAGCCGGTGCAACAAGGTTGACGCCAGACTTTATGTTTCATTTAGGTTGAATTTACTTTTACTAAAGGGGCAGAGGTGCGTGATATATTGATATCCTTTTACTGACCGGTTTCAAACTGCTCAATCTATATATAAACTGTTTTTCTTTGATTCTTTATCTATATGGTGATACTTGCTAGATTTTTTTACAGTTTAACAGATAAAAGGGGGAGGAGAGTTTAAATATATATTGAAGTATTATAGAAACAATATAACATTGATAAGAACAATTTTTATAATGATTTCATATAAATACTTACACGAATGTCATCTATTAAGAAAAGAAATCAAAGTATGTCTACATCAGCGTCCATAGTTGGTTTAGGCCTTACACTGAAGCTATGGGAGTAGATCAAATGTCTAATTTTAAATCAAGGGATTCCAGCGAAATAGGAAAATCTTTACGGGAAAAAAATTCTCCTTTCTTAGCACCTATCCGTAAAGAACTGAAAATTTTTGCCTTTTCGCCAAATTTCATGCTAATCCGTTTTACGAAAAAAAATTCACGCATGAACAAAAAGTTCGAAAATTTTGCATCGTTTTCGCTTTAAAATTCGTTTTCGCATTTTTCGCCAAAGTTTTCGTTCGCTGGAAATCCTTGATCAAAATTCTAAGTGGGCAAAGATTTATTTAATGCTTCTACAGGATTATGTACCCTCAAAAGATTATTGAGAGTTTTTTTCAACTGAAAGAAAAAGTTTTTTACTAAACCAAATAAACACTGATTTAAAGGCAGAACCCCAAAACCTTGCGATTATCAAAGGTTTGGATTAGTCTCTAAATTCTAACTAAATAAACAAACAGAGATAACTAACTTAATTATACATAAATAATATTTACTTCAGTTGATCGTAATAGAAATATGAATTATTCGAAGCAAATCAGTTTTCAATTTTCTAATAGAAAAAAAGACATTCGAATTTTTGTTTCACTACAATACTCATATTTTTACCATTTTTTATATTCTCATACAAGTGCTTNTCCCTCCTCCCCTCCAGAAAAAAAAACACTTTGGTTCTGATATAAACTAAGTGCTGCTTCTATGAATCTAATTAAGAAGAAGCGTCCAAATTTCCCTTGACGAATTATAACCTGTATATTTGAGTGGAGAGATATGATGAATATAATCATAATTTAGTTTTATGCTTTCACATAATTATGTACTTTTACATTTTTAAAAGAAGCTCAAATAATTTGTTCCTATATTCTTATAAATGTTATCATTTCAACAATCTAACACACTTTTAGATGGATATAACTCAATGTTCCTAAAGATTGATTATATCTTGAAATACAGCGTGTTCTCATGTTAATATGGTGAACAATATACGTATGACTCTAGTAAATAATAACATTGCAGTAAAAACGTTATTTTTATAAGGGGTTCCTTTTGTCAATATTCTTAAGTAAATGGCGTTAAAAAAAATATGTTTAATTTCAATTTTAAATTATTTTTATTGAACTTAAAGAATGAAGCTTCACACCATCTAAAGTGTGAAAAGTATTATGTTTCAAATACAGTTTTTGCAAATGCAAATGAATATGAAATATTGCCAGTGTTTTTTGAAGTTTAAGATTTAAATTTTGTCACTATGTAAGGGATCTGTTACAAGCGCTGTAGAAGCAGATTGTGATTAATTTTCCAAAATGTTTTATGTTTTAAGAACGGAGTAAGATTATATTTCATAATGTTGAAATATTTAGTTTCTTCATCTGAATAAAGACTTTCGAAATTTCACTTGAAAAATGCACAATTTGGGAAAATAACACTCTTGAAAATTATTACCTTCAAAGGCGTCATGGAAGGCACATAAACCAGCTACAAATGCGATGTAATGGATAACAACTATTTAAAAGATAACAACTATTTAAAAGATAACAACTATTCAAAAGATAACAACTATTCAAAAGATAACAACTATCTAAAAGATAACAACTATTTAAAAGATAACAACTATTTAAACGGTAACAACTATTTAAAAGGTAGCAACAATTTAAAAGATAACTATCTAAAAGATAACAACTATTTAAAAGATAACAACTATTTAAAAGATAACAACTATTTGAAAGATAACAACTATTTAAAAAGAAAAATGTTATGTTCACAGTGATCCAAAGGTTGCCAGTTCTCACGCAAAAATCGATATTATTTTTGCCAAATATCTCTTAAGTAGGATTTCCAAATCAAGTTGCAAAATTGCGTGTAATTACGCATATTTCATCCTAATTCCGCGCACTCCCTTTAAATTTTAGCAAATCCGCTGCACGCACAATTCCCTGTTGCAAGCATCGCGTTAATTCACCGCAATGCAATTAAACACAATTGTCGCGGTAAACCGAATTCTGATTGGAAACCTTTATTGCTGACTGCTGAGATAGTGTAACCATCCCAAGAATTTAGGTCGCGGATTAAACTTGAGATGCGGCTCGAATATGGTTGGTTCCACTAAAAATAGTATTCAATATTCAAGATTTTAGCTGTCGCTTAATGGAAACTGGTTTTTGGTGGATTTGAGACCCGGATCAGATTCATTAAATTTGGACTCTGAATACAAGTGACACAGAATCTAGTCTAGAGTGCTTCATGCAGTAAAACAAGTTTAACAAGTTTTTCCTATAGCATAGAAGGAAGAGAATTCTAGGAATGCTCATCCTGCCTCATTTCTGGACCCTCCCCCCTCACTACACTGCAGCTAGGCATGCAGAGTGACCAGGGGGACTGAACAGAACAAATTGAGAAAAAAAATTTGAATTTATTCTACTGAAATATGCAATAAAATCTAATTCTTTAGATTTCTTAAAATTGAAATTCTAAATTAATGAAGAGCACCTTTAACAAGACCATTAAATTAAAAGCGACACCCAATATATTTATTTGTTGTCTAGCTATTTATCTGTCTATGTATCTAACTATCTATTTATCTATTTATTTATCTATCTATCTATCTATCTATCTATCTATCTAAGAGAAAAGAGAATTACAGAGATTGATTATCAGCTAAAATATACGATATTTTCCACAGCATGTTCTATTTTGTACAAGTACTGTACGCGACCAATCAGCAAACATCTGTATTTAAGGATCCTTTGGATATGAAACACAAAATCTTCAAAAAAGACTGAATTCATAAATGTTATGTTTTATGTTTAAAATTGGAGTATTTCTTTAAAAGTTGTAAAACTTAACTCCTGAATGCAACAAGTGGCCGTGAGATGCCAGTCAAAAAATATTACACAGAACCGTAGCATGGCGTGCCGGGACACTATAGGCCTGCTCAGCCTATCTAGGTAGAGTGTATGAACAGTCTGTGTAGTCTGTGATCTATCTATTTATCCTTATATCTATCTATCTATACATATATATATATATCCAGTAGAACAGGTTCACCAAGGAGCTCAAAGTTCTCGACAACAAGAAGTAGTTGGAGATATTTACCTATTAAGCAATAATCAGAGCAGCTTATCAGTTTTCATATTTATTAATACAAATTGTGTCAGATCCCCCAATCAATAAACATCAGTAGTTACATAAATCTATATATCTATCTATTTCTATCTATCTATCTATTTCTATCTATCTGTCTATTTCTATCTATCTGTCTATAAATTTTTCTATATATCTTTCTAACTAGGCAACTATCTGGAGCTATGATCCGTATCTCCAACTGTGAGGATAGAGATGCGCCGGCCAACCTAGATCGAACCATCACTATATCAGGTAGATTTTACTTACAGTACATGGGCACTGTATAGTCCATAAGCACTGTATAGTACCTGGGAACTGTACAATACATGAGCACTGTTCAGTACATGGACACTGAACAGTACATGGGCTCTGTACAGTGACATGGTACTGTACAGTACATGAAGGGCCCTGTGCAGTACATGCAGGGCATTAAACAGAGATAACCAATTTAAGGTGGACAGCATATTGTCTTTGATTTTCTTTAAGTCTGGGAGGAAGATCAATTTTTTTCATTTTATTTTGAGTTTGTTTTAACGAGTTTACCCCCTAGTAGAAACGAGTTTACCCCCCTAGTAGAAACAAGTTTACCCCTAGTAGAAACGAGTTTACCCCTAGTAGAAATGAGTTTACCTCTAGTTAGAAACAAGTTTACCCCTAGTAGAAACGAGTTTACCCCTAGTTATAAACGAGTTTACCCCTAGTAGAAACGAATTTACCACTAGTAGAAACGAGTTTACCCTTAGTAGAAACAAATTCACCCGTAGTAAAAACTAGTTTACCCCAAGTAGAAAGGAGTTTACCCCTAGTAGAAACGAGTTTATCACTAGTATAAACGGTATTACCTGTAGAAGAAACGAGTTTACCCCTAGTAGAAACGAGTTTACCCATAGTAGAAACGAGTTTAATACCAGGGTGTCTTAAAAACTGGAAGAAGGGATAATAAAAAAAAATTGTCTTTAATTCTAGATAATTGATAAATGGCCAAAAGTGCTATTAAAAGTTTTGAAGGTTCTTTCAGCTTTCAAAATGTGGTCTACCTTCTTTGTGTCCTGAAAATTGACAGTGATATTTAAATGTTATACATTGAAAACTGGATTTCGTAGTTTTTATATCTTTAAAGATGAACGTTATTTAATATTTACAAAAATGTGATGCCCTGGATGGTATTTAAAAGTGAGAGAAAAATTTACATTCTTGTTTTTGTTTTTTTTTTATCGTAGAAACTTTAGGACACGTGCTGAAAGGATCTGAACATTTTTATGAAAAAAGTGACAAATTGTCCAACCCTTACTTAAAACCAAACTGTAGATGATTTTCGAGTTAGGATGTGAAATAAAAACACGATAAACGTAATATTTGCCTGAAGACAATTGATGTTCGGTTTTTCTAATTAATCATTATATAAATATAAGTAGGGATGGGCAGTTTTAACCTTTTGGAAAAACGTAATTGTTTCGTTTCGTTGACGATGAAAAAAAAACGAAACTTTCTTTTTGAAAACGATCGTTTTCAAATGAAAGCAGTCGTTTTGGAATAAAAACAACAAATATAGCATGTTTTAATAAAAAATAAAAATTTGAATTTACAAAATGATCCCTTGCCCCTATCTTAGTAATAATAATTAAAAAAACCTTGCTTCAAAGGAGAAAATTTGTTTAAATCGTTTTTTTAAAATATATTTTCAGGAAATTGTGAATCCGTGGCGCTTGCCCAGTATTTAATCAATATGAGGTAAAATAAAAATGACATAAATATTTTAAATAGTTTTTGGGTTTAACAAATAATGAATTAACAATCCTGGTTAAGCAGATGTGCTGTACAAAATGTTTCAGTTTGTACAATGCTGTACATAACCAGAGTTTATGGATATATAAGCTGTACAGTACAGCAATGTACCTTGGACTGAAAAAGTATAATATTTTACAGTATTGAGTTACATAAAGCCAGTCTCATGGGAGTAGAGGTAGGATTCAATCCAAATCAAATCAGATAACCAAACCAAACCAGATAACCAAACAAAATCAGATAACCAAACCAAACCAGAGAACTAAACCAAACCAGAGAACCAAACCAAATCAGATACCCAAACCAAACCAGATAACCAAACCAAATCAGATAACCAAACCGAACCAGAAAACCAACCAAACCAAATAACTAAACCAAATCAGATACCCAAACCAAACCAGATAACCAAACCAAATCAGATAACCAAACCGAACCAGAAAACCAACCAAACCAAATAACAGATACCCAAACCAAACCAGATACCCAAACCAAACCAGATAACCAAACCAAATCAGATAACCAAACCAAACCAGAGAACTAAACCAAACCAGATAACCAAACCAAACCAGAAAACCAACCAAACCAGATAACTAAACCAAACAAATCAGATAACCAAACAAAACAAAACTAGGTACCCAACCAAACCAAACTAGATATCCAACTCAACCAAACCAAACCAGATAACCAAATCAAACTAGATACCCAACCAATCCAGATAACCAAACCAAACTAGATAAACAAACCGAACCATACCAGATACCCAAACCAAACCAAACCAAACTAGATAACTAACCCAAAAAATGGAAACAAATTGAACAATAATATTCAAAACTAAATCAGAAATCTGAACCAAACTAAACCAACAAATCAGCCAAAACAGAAACCAACCAAAAAAGACATATCTTTTTAAAAATACAGAAACTAAACAAAAACAAAAATTAGAAAGATAGTTGTATAGATCATTATTGATTTCCTTATAAAATTCCTCGATAATAAGTTTAGTTGTGCCTGCAATTCATAAATATCCATAAAAAATAGATCAACAGTTTACACTGAATTTTACCATCATCATGATGTGCCTCTCCAGCGAGGGAGGGGGTGCAGAGCATCCATGAAGCCTCGCAAACTGACCTCCGGAGCCTCCTGATTCGCAGAAAGGCCTCCGAGCCAATCCTACAACCTAAAAAATGTTGTGAAAGATCTGTTTACGAGGAATAAAAGAAGTGTTAAAATATTTTATATCCTGCGTAAACATTCATTAAAAAACAAGGTCGACCTTTCCCTTTAAACATCTTTAATTTATTGCACTCAAAGGTAAAGTTAAAGCTTGTTCTCTATTTCACCAACTACTTATTTTTCAGATATTTGAAAAAAATGTATTGTATAGGGTGTCCCACAAAATATGAAAATTAAGAGGTCCAACAATTGACTTTTAAAATTCTGCATTCATTGGTCGTCTTTCAGTTTTGTGGGACATCCTGTATATGAGCGGTCGAAGACGTCATAATGATTTAATCTATGCAGGGGGGGGGGGGTAAGGGAGGTCAAGTCTGTTAAATATGCGCCCTGCAGAGGAATGTCTTACATGAATATTTAAACTAAAAATGTGTAACATATATATAATTTTGGTCTTGCAGAGCTAGATTCTCAATCAAATAAAGCCGACAAACGGCAAAAACGTGAGGTGTAAGGTGTGCATTATTTTGTTCCCCCCTTAAACCCCCCCCCCCTGTCTCACACGGTCTGCTTCGTGTAACCTGTCAAATTTACAAAAGTCTATTTTCAGTTTATTTTAACAGCTTAGCAGGTCATAGAAGTGAAGGGAAGGGGGGAATGGGAAGTCTTGGGTTTAAGAAGATACAAATTAATGTGGCATTTATATAACATTCATTGGAAGGCAAGTTTGCGCCAGAAAAAAAATTCGAAAACTAAGCAGGGTGTCCCAAAAAACGCTCTGTACGGCTCTCATTGGGATTCAGTTCTTGAAATGTACGTAATATTTCTGATCGACGGACACCAACCAGAGGTCTGTAGAACAAAAATTAAAGAAATTATGACAGTTTAAGAAATTGGTTGAGTTAGTAAATTTATTAATTTTGTTTTCCGTCCATGTCTTATTTATTTAATTAGAATATCCAAACAGGAAATTAAGATCTAAAATCCAAGGATAATACAAAAAAAAACTATAAAAATCGAACCATGACGAGAAAAGTGTTTTGGGATACCCTGTAAAATCTTAAATTAATTTTTTCAGTAATGGAAATCTACCATTATATATACTTTATCTTAGAAAAAAAAATTTTCATCGTATAAGTAAACAATTTGATGATTGATATTTATCACAATGGTTAGAATCAAAGATACTTAAAAAATGTGAGTGCATAGCCTACATTTAGCCCAAAATATTTGGAAACACTATAGAGGCGAAAATTTTTGATTGGGTTAGCGCTTAGTATCAGTGGCTAAGCTCCTGATCCAAGCTTAAACGTTTTTTAACCACAGGCCAAATTTTAAGAATTTGAACTGCGGTTTAAATTTGAAACGAGGCTTAAATATGGTTGACTGAAGGATTAAAGTTAAGCCTCCAGGTAGGAGTGGAGCTAGCTGAGCGCGTCTTAATTCGTCATTCTTAATATCTTCGAGATTATTAAAATCAATACCCTAGATGCGCATTATTCATCAAACAATGAAAAACCCAGATTGTTAATAATTTATTTTGCTGCTTTATTTATAACAAGTATAAAGAAATTGCAAATTCAATAAAAAGATAATAAAGAGTATTTCTATTTCTACATAATGATATTAACTTAAATAATTTTTTCAGAGATTATCCCAATAAAAAGAACTTGGCACGAAATTTAAATTGGTTTTCCATTTAAAACGCTTCATATGTTTGATTCACTATGGTACCTTTTATTTGGGCAAAATGTTTGAATTATTTCTGTTTTTCCCTCTGCATAAAGAAATAGAAATAGTGAGAAGTTGTATATTTTCAAGGCAAAAAAAAGATAAAAAAAGAACCGTTGTGAATGGAAATGTAACGCTTTTTTTAAATTTCGGTTCACTCGATATTTCGTCTTATACAATCAAGCATAGAAACAGAAATGTTTTAGAATAACTTGAAGAAGATAAACCTGAAACAGCTAAATAGATTAGATTAATCCCTATAAAATATTCAAATCCTGGTCAAGTGTCAACTAGCCAACTAGCTGCTGCAAACACAGTTTAAATGTATGAACTATAGATTTATCCTAAATAGTGAAATGAATAGGAGGTACATATTATAGATAAAGAATGTCGCAACTGTTTTCTTGTTTTGATTTTTTCTTACTTTTAAAATATCACATTAGAGAAATCAAAATCAGAATAATTTCCCCGACAAAAATTACTTCTAATGCACATTATTTTCTAAAATATAAAATCTACACAAACCTAAACAATACCCCATACAGGCTCACGGGATACCTGTAATATGTATATTTTCCTTACTTCAACACACAAGAGGATTGCATTGCGATATTCTTTTATTTATAAAACTTATTCTTAAACCTAAACCCAGTCTTGAATCATTAATCATATTTATAAAGAGCTAAAAGCTAAGACCTGGAATCGTCAAATTTAAGCCTTAAAAAATACTTAATTAAAAGAATTTCGTTTTATATTAAAAGAGATGTGGCTTTACTCTTAGTAGTTCAACTACTTATTTGGTTCCAGGTTACTTAGTCTATAAAGCTCCCAGAAGAAAAGCCTAACCTAAACTAGCCCTGTTTTGTTTAGAATATCTATGGAGACAGCAGGTATGGGGGGATTAGCGGGATTCCAGTACGTTTCACCTAATGCAATGAAGGTAAATAAACATTATGGAGTAGGGCTTTGTACAGGATGTCCCAATAAACATGGGAATCAAGTGACGACTTTTAAAGTTGTCAATCACTGCGGAATTTTGTTATTAACACTACAGTTGTTGCATTATTCTAGTTTAAGCATCTAATATAGAAAACGCAGGGTCTTGAGATTTTCAAAATGTGGTCTACCATTTTCAAAATTGACGGAGATATTGCAAAATTTGTACAAATTTCAATTTAATTAAAAAATCAGAACTGTCTTAATATCTATTATCTTCGTCAAATTCTAAGACACAAGAAAGGTAAAACACTGTTTGAAAATATCGTATTACATACAGCCTCGTTTTCTTTCCCATGGCTTAAATATCAAAAATCAAAGACGGCTTTCAAGTGTATTGAAACACCCTGTAGCATGTTATCAGGAAGTTAGAAGTTTTGCATTAAATACTGCAAATCTATTACAGCGCTTGAAATTAATATTCACTAATGGTTAAACACGTGATCAATAACTGCAACCAGGCCTTCCAAAATATTCCCAAAGAATTAACGTAATCTGTCAGATTACAGAAGCTACGGATTAGTGCGTTCTAAAAGGAAAAAAAACATTACAGATGTTCAGATCTTGTTGGTTTTTACACAAGTGTTTCAAAATCTTTATTATCCAACAAACTAAGGATCATTCTTGTCTTTCATTCAAATTTTCTCAACCCTTTGCAACCGAATGATATAATGTAAAACTTTGCCTATTTGACTAGACTCGAATTCTGGATATCTCAAAGATCTTCGTAATCACGTTGAAAATATGGATTCAAAATCAGAGTTTGGGGCGATTATTCAGTTTCTTGAAATATATTTATGGTAAATTGATTGATTGATTATTTCAGGCTCCTGTGCATTGATGCAGTTTATCTAATCTACAACATCCAACATTCCGTCTTTAAAAGACAAATAAAAGAGGTGGGATTAAGGAAAAATCTTTAAAAAATGAAAATATCATTTTTATTCATAAAAAGATCGGAACTTTGTATATTGATGTCTTCAGAGAGACCTTTTGTTAAGCGGATTAAGTTAATTCTTTTAAAGTATCTTCAAATATAATCAGAAGGTACAAAACTAATTGTGGACAATGAGAGATAGAAAATGTGAATACTGTTGACTAAAAATTTAGTGTTTTCAACTTCAAATTAAAAGTGTCGGCTGAGGACTCGACTCGAATTCGGGCATCTCAAAAAAATAATAAAAACACTGGTAATTTCAGGATCTATTCTAAAAAAAGATACATTTAATATTCTATATTTTCTTTTCATTTGTTTCAGATTGAAAACTGGGCCTTGCCTTTCCTTTGGTAGGGTTCAAACTTGCAATCCAATATACATATCAACACAATTTATATATTATCAAGCTCTACCAACCAGTAAATTAACATATCAAATCATATAATGGCTCTTTTAAAAAGATTTAAAAAGTGACAATAATACAAAATCAAAATCTTTATCAAAATCTTTTTCTGCAATAACATTTTATTCATAAAATTCTGGATGTTTTTGCTGTACAGTAAATGTTAACTAAATTCTAACTCTTATAAAACATGGAGATATACAAGGCAATGAAAGGTTGTGATTTGGAGATACATGCTTAGCCAAAAATGCACATTTTAAATATTATTAGATTCTAGATTGTATAACAATTATTTAAAGCTCTACATTGTTGTTTTAAACATATCATCAAAACATTTGATTATAATTAATAGACGTTTACCAAGGTCCCATTTAGGTTTTAATAAAATATGTTATATAATGTTTAAATGACTCAAAATTAATGAAATTAAATATTCAGAATATGTCCTGAGTTGGGACATTTTCTTAAGAATCCATTTTTGTGGTTTTGATTAAAAGAGTATTTAAGTGCCAATAAATTGAAATGTGCCAAATCAGATATTTACACCAATGAATTGGTTTCCAATCGTGCCCGCGAACTTAAGCCTCAAATTTGGCAAATGAACCTTCTTGCCAAAATTCATTGAGTGTGCAGCATTGTGCACTTCACTGAAACTGCGAGAATGCCGCAATTAATTCTTAGATGTAGTTTGTCTTGTCGTCTTCCTCATTAACGAATTTGTCTAGATGTTAATGTAATTTTTTAAATATCTTCATCAGTATAACGCCAATATGCATATCATAAACATATCAGAATATTTAGAAACTTTTGACACATGAAAACTTATTCGTGTTATAACTTTGTGTAATTAATCTTATTTTAGGTAGCAATTATAATAATTAATTTAGAAAAATAACTAATATATAAAATGTTGTAGTTTGTAAAAAAAATACTAAATGTTTGTTATTTATGCTTAAAACTTAAATTAGCAAAAACGTATCTAATCTATTTTTAACGTGCAATATTATTATTACAGCACATCATCTGTAAATCTTTATTTCTAATTGCTATAGATTTATAAGAAACTCTCGTGACCAAAATGGCTGGAAAAAAATCAATGAATCAAACAATAAAAAATAATTGAAGCCTGAAGTGCCCGTTTAATATCTAAATTTTTCGATCTCTGATTGTAATGTCATTTTATTGATTTAGTGTGCAGGGAGACTAAATATTGTTTTTTACTTACAATCAATTATTCCGTGTACAATTTTGTTATTCTGCTATTTTTTAGTCTAAATATAATCTTTTATAAAAATGTATTTATTTCAATTGTTTCAATTTTATTTCTATTCGAAGGACCGGAAACTGGCAACGAAAATTCAATTTTAAATTAGAAAATCAAGAATTTCTTTATTAATCTTGGTGAGACAAAGATGTAAACGGTAGAATTCACACTTGTATGCCGATTCCATTAGCGCCTGATCCAATCAGGGTTCAGTCCTGGGTTTGTTGTATATTCTGAACCCATAAAAATTGTATTGCTATAACATCTATCTTTCTATCAATCTCATCATCCAATCAGAGATGAATCCTTAGATCGGCATTGGACAATAAATGGAAATATTTACTTCTACTGAAACTAAAGTGTGTATTGCATGCAACCCCTTGAAATAGCATTAGGATTTCCTTTAATAATTGGTAAATAAATGTATAGAGCTAGTGTCGAATCCACTAATGAGTCTTAGTTTATCTAACAACATCAAACATTATCCTAAGGTTCAGAAATCAGAGACCAAATTTAAAATATCTTTATTGTTCAAACATGGTTGGTTCAACTTTCAAAATTTGAGCCAGCACACAATTTTCCCTGGTTGGCGGTTCAAATTCATTAAATTTTGCCTCTGAATGATAAAAACTTTTAATTGCTGTTTGCTTCTTGTAATGATTGATTCAAAAACATAAAAACCGAAAGAAAGTCAGTAAACTTTCAGATATATTTTTTAATAAATATAATGTCTTATATTCTATAAATGTCAATATTCAATATTGTAAGCTTAATATTTTCTGGTCCTGAGTTATGATCGGAAATATAACAAACAAACAGAGATTACTACTTTATATCTATAATATATCCCTTGATTAGTTGAACATGATGCATGGACAAGTTTCTATCCATTAATGTTGCTGCCAATACTGATTATAAATTCAAATAATAAAGTCTAGAACCCGTATATACTCTATATATACTGCCAGCTGCCAATCCAGCATCATACCTCGGTAAAGTCGGCAACCTATACTTTAATAAAACTATATATATACTGCCAGCTGCCAANGATATCCACAGATCCTGATATCCACAGATCCTGATATCCACAGATCCTGATATCCACAGATCCTGATATCCACAGATCCTGATATCCACAGATCCTGATATCCACAGATCCTGATATCCACAGATCCTGATATCCACAGATCCTGATATCCACAGATCCTGATATCCACAGATCCTGATATCCACAGATCCTGATATCCACAGATCCTGATATCCACAGATCCTGATATCCACAGATCCTGATATCCACAGATCCTGATATCCACAGATCCTGATATCCACAGATCCTGATATCCACAGATCCTGATATCCACAGATCCTGATATCCACAGATCCTGATATCCACAGATCCTGATATCCACAGATCCTGATATCCACAGATCCTGATATCCACAGATCCTGATATCCACAGATCCTGATATCCACAGATCCTGATATCCACAGATCCTGATATCCACAGATCCTGATATCCACAGATCCTGATATCCACAGATCCTGATATCCACAGATCCTGATATCCACAGATCCTGATATCCACAGATCCTGATATCCACAGATCCTGATATCCACAGATCCTGATATCCACAGATCCTGATATCCACAGATCCTGATATCCACAGATCCTGATATCCACAGATCCTGATATCCACAGATCCTGATATCCACAGATCCTGATATCCACAGATCATGATATCCACAGAGGACACTTTTAATTTGATGATCAATGTTTATCTCTTTATCTTTATTTCCTTCAAGGTATTTGTTACTCGAATAAAGATTAAATTAATCTGCAGATCGAGATCAAGCATTAATCGAGATATCCACACAAAACAAGAGTTCCCAACTTTCTTAGTACCCATGCATATTGTGGCGAAATAAGGATTTGAGTTTTGCAAAAAAACTCAATTTTCTAACCCCAACATCTTTGAAGCATAAAAGTGAACACCTTAGATATTTCAAACTTAGATTATTAGCTCTATCAGAATTCATTGTTTGAAATATCTAAGTTCTACGACATTGAGTTGCAAAGATATAGGAATTATTATAAGAGAGAATGTTGCAAAGACTCGATTTCTTTGTTGCGCTTTTGTTTTTAACCCTATCCCTGCTGGGGTACTTGAAACCCAGGATACGCTAGGGGGGGGGTCAATTTGAACCCCTCCTCTAAATCCCATGATTGATGTCCAAATATGACGAATGATTCATCATTGGATAGCTGTTTTGCTCTACTTTTAGAATCTGACAAAAAAATTTGAAAATCAAAAATTGATTTTTCGCAAAATCCAGTAAAATAGAAAAATATTTGCAAAATGGGGAGAAATTCCTAAAATAGGGCATGGGGATATAGAAGGGGTGCGATGCAGACAAAAAATATGTTGTGGACCTGAAAACCTCAGAAAATTTTATGATTTTTGAATCAAGGCTAAAAAATCATGATCAACTTATTACACGCTATATTTCATTTTAGATTGATATTTTGTCTGTTTGCTATCGAGAAGATATGTTGTATTTGCAAAATAATGAATATGAGCTCAAAAAAAATTCTATATTTAATTCAATTTGTGTCTATAATGTTGCTTTTAACTCTATAAGATAGTTAATAAAAATCATTAACTTATATTAAGACAGAAAAAGATAAGTTTCTCTGTTATCAAAATGAATTAGAAATGATGTTAAACCTAACTTTCAAATAAAAATTGCCAAATCATATAGCAGACAAAGGGACTGAGTTTTTGCCGCAAACTCAAATTGTCTAATACCTATATTTGTCCAATCTGATATTTCTAACTTAGATTTTTTGGTCTAACAGAATTCATAGTTTAAAACATAAAAGGTCTGCGAGACATTGGGTTGCAAAGATATAGAGATTAGAAAATCAGAGTTTGTGGCAAGAACTAAATTCCTTTTGAGAAAAATGACCTTTAACAAATACTATTGGTTTCCCTTTTTCCAATTTTTTTCACTTTTCGTTTCCTTCTTTTCACTTTTAAGTTCTTTTTTGGTCTCAGATAATGTGTTGTGTTAAAAGGGTGATACGGCCCCTGTGCCCCCTCCCCCTATAGCTACAGGCCTGAAGATAATTGATTAGAAATGTTCCTAAATTATCCGTTACAAGCAGTTTCCATGCTTTGAAAATCTGAAAACTATTATTTGTGAACACTGAACATATTCTTTAACAAAAACTTGAAAGAAAGGAAAAATGGCGGAGACTAGAATAATTTGTCAAGGGATCTGTCAAAGCACTTGTGATGGAAAGGGAGAGGGTAATGGGGAAGGTTAAAAAGAGAAATATAAGAAAGGGAGAAAATATTAATATTAAACATTAACAAGGAAAGGATGAGAGAATGGAAAGGGGAGATAAACAAGGAAAGGAAAAGTGAAAGGAAAAGGTGGAGATTAGAAAGAACAGGATGAGGGAAAGGAAAAGAGGAAAGTAAGCGAGGAAAAGAAAATGGAGAGGGTAATGGGGAAGGATATAAAGAGAAATAAGAGAAAGGGAGAAGAATATTAATATCAAACATTAACAAAGAAAGGATATGTGAAATGGAATGAGGAGGAAAATAAGGGAAGGATGAGAGAAAGGAAACGGGGAATGAGGGTAAACACGGAATAAATGATGAAAGGGAAAAGGAAGAGGTAAACTAGAAAAAGAATTCAGGAAAAGGAAAAAGAGAAATTAAAGAGAGAGGTAGATAAGGAAAGGTTTAGGAAAAGGGAAAGGGGAATGTAAACAAAAAAGAATGCCGGAAAAGAAATGAGGGAGGTAGCTAAGAAAAGTGAAAAAAAAAGAATGAAGGAAGTGAAAAGGGAGAATTTGTATTAGCAAAGAATGAGGGAAATGGATAGGGCGATAAGAGATTGGAAAAAGGTGAGAAGTACAATAGATGGAAGAATAAGATGGATAGAGTAAGGGTAAAAGGGAACATTTACGGTTTTGGGCCTGGAGGGAAATTATTTTATTTGGAGGAATTGAAAATAAATCAAATGCAATGCTAATTACTCAACACCAGAGGAATGGTATTTACCCATAACACTCAAAACACCATTTTTATACTCTCAGAGATTGACAGAGATAGAGATGAGATTTAGAGATATGACATGGAGATGGGATTGAGAAAGTTAAATAGGACATAGATAAGATAGAGAGAAATAGTGATAAGATAAAGATACCCCTTTTGGTAATTGTGTACAAAAATTCCAGATTTAATTATTCAGATTTTATGTTTTCCATGTTTTCCCCCCTTTCCCCCCCCCTCTCCTTCCCCCTCAAAGAATTGTAAATATATGAGACCTATTCTAGTTAAAGAACAAATGTTAAAAGATTACCCAGAACTCTTTCTTTACAATCCTTTTGTTTTAAAATTGTACTAAGAACACATTTCAGGGGTGTCAGGTTGACATGAAGGGGGGCATGCCCCCTCCCTCTCCTGTCATTAAAAAAAAACCTTCTAACATTACATAATTTTATTGGATTTGATAATTTATTATTTGAAAAAGTAAACATTTCTCTTGTCCTGATTATTTATTGTTTAGCATTTGTTGAAATAGAAGAAAAAACTCGGTAAATGAGAAATGTAAAGGTTGAACTGTCTCAAGGATAAATCAAGATAAATAGTTGAAACACAGGACCTGGACAACATTTCAAACTTTTTCCTCTCTCCCTCCAGGCAACCTTTTAATTACAATTAATGATGTAAGAAGGCGCAGAATCCCAGGTGTGTTAAAACAAAAATCCGCGACTAGAACTTTGGCTGATTTATCAAGTTTCCCGCTCTTTTCCGTCGCCATCTTGAAATTCTTTAAAGATTCAGTTCAAGTCAACAATAAATTCTACGATATAAGATATGTATAAAATATACATTTATCTTTATACCTCTCTATAGTTATTTATAGATATTTATAGATATGTAGAGAATCAAATTTGTAAAACTAAATATTTATGGTCTCATAGATATCAATTTGTAAGACAGATAGGGATTCACGGCAGGGGAAAATGAGAGAGAAGGGAGATATTAAAAAGGAAAAGAAGAACTAGTATATACAGACTCAGTTTCATGAATTCAGAGGGGCGGACATTTTCCCCAAGATATGCATAGGCAAGATCATAGATGTATAGATTCTCCATGGTCTAATGATTTTTTAAATATATTTTTTTATAAGTGAAAAGAAATTGGTTAAACATTTTCTCGAATATACTACAAGATGTACATTTACTGTTCTACCTTACTGGCCTTATCATTGACATTTATCTGTTATTTTGCTTTGATCAGTAAAATGTTTGATTTTAGATTTTCAGTAAAAAATTCTGGCTTCGCGTAATTTAAAATAAAAACTCCATGTTTGGGAAACACCATTCGCTCATTTATGATAAATTAGGTGTTCTGACAAAACATGGATATGATTATTTGATTTGGTTGCTTGAAGGAATAAGTACAGTTGGTGTTTTTTTCAAGTTTGGTTTGGATGCTGGAAGGAATATTTACAGTTCCTGTTTTCAAGATTTGGTTACTGGAAGGAATACTTAGAGTTCCTGTTTTCAAGTTTGGTTTGGTTGGTTTGGTTTGGTATTTAAAAATTAAGGTTCCTGTTTTCAAATTTTATTCGGTTCCTGGAAGGAATATTTACAGTTCCTGTTTTCAAGATTTGGTTTGGTTACTGGAAGGAATACTTACTGTTCCTGTTTAAAAGTTTTTTTCTGTTGCTGGAAGGAATACTTACAGTTCCTGTTTTCAAGATTTGGTTTTGTTACTGGAAGGAATACTAACTGTTCTTGTTTAAAAGTTTTTTTCGGTTGCTGGAAGGAATACTTGCAGTTCCTGTTTTCCAGATTTGGTTTGGTTGCTGGAAGGAATACTTACAGTTCCTGTTTTAAAGTTTGGTTTGGTTGCTTGAAGGAGTACTTAAAGTTCCTGTTTTCAAGTTTGGTTTTGTTGCATGAAGGAATGCTTACAGTTCCTGTTTTCAAGTATGGTTTGGTTGCTCAAAGGAATAATTGAAGTTCCTGTTTTCAAATTTGGTTTGGTTGCTGGAAAGAATACTTATAGTTCCTGTTTAAAAGTTTTGTTCGGTTGCTGGAAGGAATACTTACAGCTCCTGTTTCTAAGTTTGGTTTTGTTGCTGGAAGGAATACTTACAGTTCCTGTTTTTAAGTTTGGTTTGGTTGCTGGAAGGAATACTTAAAGTTCCTGTTTTTAAGTTTGGTTTGGTTGCTGGAAGGAATACTTACAGTTCCTGATTTCAAGTTTGGTTTGGTTGAGATAGTCATCGGATAATTTCCGGTATCTGAATACTACAAGGTTCAAGGACCAGACATCAAATATAATATTCAATACATCTACAGGATTTATACGTATTTATATCTCAAGGTATGTTTCAGAGACAGATAGATAGATAGACACAATGAAGATACACGAAAGGAACCTTCATAGCTTTGTTTAATTTTTGAGAGCACTGAGCTCGGAATTCTTATAATGTGCATATCGAGATCAATATTTGATCTGAAGCTTTTGGTGATCTGAAAATTAGCTTAATTCAAAATCCCGCATGGTAACCATACAGTCAATGCAGGTATTGAAAGGAGCTTTGATCAGGGAAGGAATAACTGAAAAGGATATACGGTAACCCGAAAGATATTTCTTTTAAGTTCCTCAACTCAAAAAATCAACCAGTGAATATCGAGATGAAGCGTCCAAGATTTTAAGTATCTAACACACAAGTTCCCAGCTCTGGGCATTCCGGGAGAAATGTGAACAAACCCAGTGATGCTCGGAGTAAATATTTTTATGTCCTTTTAGAAAACTGCAAAATAAGCATGTTCCTGTTTGCATATTCATTGGATATACGTTTTGGAACCTTCTTTAGGGACGATTTCGAGATCATCTTTTTAAATGATTTTTGATTTAGAATAGTTTTCAATTTTCACTGTTTATCTTACGGAGATTATTACAGGCACATCATATTAATGGCATGCCTTTTACCGTTTTCATGAAATAATCTCTATATAGCAGACATAGTTATTTTATTCATGATTTTTAAAATCAAGTTTGCACTGATAGTTCTTGTCTAAGAAGATCTTGTATTCGTCTCTCAATGCCTATGTATATTGGGACACCATGTGTACTAAACAGTAAGAGTATACAAGGGATATTGAGCAATAACATTCAATCTCAATTTTTAAATTTACAAGAAAAGAAAGTTTTATATGCATTTCTAAATATACCAAAAAAAAAAGTATTAGTCAAATGCCAAAAATTCCCAAGCGCGTAGATTGGTGGTTTTATGTTCTACTGGATATTTTAACCTTTGAAAAGAGGAGCAAAACTTCTTTTGAGCATCCTATGCAGAGCTAGAGGGCAAATAAGGATAAAAAGACGCAATTTGTGTACGGGTAAAGAAAAATGGGTAAATGTTAAGAGTGATTATTTGGGGCATCAGAGAGAAAAAGGAATTAAAAGGAAAGAGAGATGAGAAAGAGAGGAAAGAAGGGGGATGGGTAAAACGGGGATTAAAAAAGAATAGGGGTTGGATGACAGAGGGAAAGAGACGGAAAGAAATAAATAGAAAAATGCCCGGGAAGGGGAAAAGCGAGGGGGGGGGAACGAGAAGTAAGGCAGGGGGCGATAAGAAAATGAAGGAGAGGGGAAGAAGTTTAAAGTTTAAGTTTCGCAAGATTAGTGTGTAACCAACACATTTAGAAATTATAAGGGAATGGAATAATGTTTGGTTAGTTATAGAACGGGAAAAAGAGGAAGAGAAACGAAATAAAAAAATTTAAAAAAAGACAACTTCAAAACAGAATAAGAACTAAAATTCAAAGAATATCAAATTTGAAGAGGGGAAAAAATAACACATATCCTTTACCTGTATTTTTCAATTTTGTTCAACATTTGAGAATGTTTAGTATTATCTATCCTTAGTAAAAAGTTGAAGGGAGGTAAATGAAGTAGCTAAGTTTTAGTCTAATTTACAAAACTTCGGGATGCATACAAAAACATTTACAAATATTTTTGTACTGAAATTCTGCTCGGAAAATATTTCTTTAAATGAAAAAAAACAGAATTGTTTTTTTTTCTCAATAACCAACATATATCCTAACATTTGTTTAAATACTAAAATAATTACTTTACATTATTTCTAGTTTCCAAATTAAGAAGCTTTTTTCATGTATTCACCCTTGTATCTTATTTCTTATCCATCCTTTCAATCCTTTATCCTTCCTTTCCTTTCTTTATCCTTTCTTTCCTTTCTTTATCCTTTTTTTTACTTTCTTTATCCTTCTTTTCCATTCTTCTATTTTAAAATTCTTTAATTTTTGTTAAGCCTTTCTTTCTCTGTTTCTTTACTTTTTCCTTTCATGTCTTTCATTTTTCAGTATCCTTTCAGTCCGTTCATTCCTTCCTTTCTGCCTTCCTTACTTCCTTTCTTTACTATTTCCTTCCTTCCTTTTTTTCTTTACTATTTCCTTCCAAATCTTTCCAATTCCATAATTTTTTAATTTCGTTCCCTCTTCTTTGTTTCTATTTTTTTCTATCGCGTTTTACAATTTTCTAACACTTTTTAGTCTTTTCTTTATTCCAACTTTTTTATTTCTTTTCACTCTATTTCCTAATTACTCTTCTCCCCCCCAACCCATCCCCCTCCCCCCCTAGGGAATCAATGTGGTTGTTTTTGTGCACAGTTACTTGGATAATCAATAATAATACATTTAGTGTTAGATTAACTTAGTTCACTGTCTTTAGATAATTATTCCATCTTATAATCTACACACGTACCCTCTCTCTCTCACACAAACACTCGCACAAACACACCAACTTCATGACTTTTGATCTTTAGACGTGTTTGGACATAAAACCTCGACATGATGTCTAACAAGGGGACATTAAGCTTTTAAAAAAATACTATTTTTATCTTTGTGCTGTTCTACATTAGAAATTGTAAACTGAAAATGTTTCAAGATAGTAAATACACGGATTGAAAACATTTACAGACGTCAATAGAAGAATACAATGTGGGAGGGGAGGGGGGGCTGAATGGTGTTGGGAACTTTTTTTTAAAAATATTCTTAAGTGCCCGGCGTTGCTTGTGGAATTTAAAAAAAAACTTTTTAAAAAAATTTCGAATTTTGAAAAAAATCGAATTTAAAAAAATAACGTTTTGTGCTTTTGTCAACCCCAGAGTACCCATTGGTTCCCTCAAAAAATGTCAGCCAATTTGGTCCAGCTGTTTGGCCAGCTATGGCCATCATTTATGAGCGAAAAGTTTTCTTATGAAGTAAAAGCAAAACAAAACGAATGAACAAAATGAAAGTAAGAAAATAAATATAAATCAAATAAAGAAATAAAAGCAAAGAAGCATAGAAATGAAGAAAGAGAGAAAAAAATAAAAAAAAGAAAGAAGAAAAGAAAGAAAGAAAGAAATAAAGAAAAAAAGAAAAAGAAAAAATTAAAGATAGAAAGATAGAAAGAAAAAAGAAAAATTCAAAATGAGGGAAAACAATAATTAAAGAAAGGAAGACGAAGAAAGAAAGAAAGAAAGAAAGAAAGAAAGAAAGAAAGAAGGAATTAAAGAAAGAAAGAAAAAAAAATAAGATAGAAAGAAATAATAAAGAAAAGCTAGATAAATAAAGAAAGAAAGAATCTAGGATCTCTGATCAGGGAATGGAAGCGATATATTAGTGTTGTTTATAAATAATTGATCAGGAATCAGATTATACTGGGAAAAGTTTCCTCCAGAGTTCCGACAAACTATATCTTAATAAACTGATTTCTCAGTCTAATATTTCCTTATTAAATCGGAAAACAACATCAAACTTTGATCCAATTAAAGATATTTTTACAATGATTAAAACTTATTTCTTAACACATTTTTATTGGTTTTAGAAGATGAAGTTAAAAAAAGGGCAATGAGTGTCGTTGATTTTAAAAACCAGCTTGCAATTATTCTTATATGGTTATTTTCAGTCTGTAGGATTACCTAAATTAAGTAAATAAAATCCAAAAAAACGTATACGCTCCGAATTAAACTAACTTGGTAACCCAGCTTTACCTGCAAGCTAAACCTTCCCTATAATAGTCAATCCACTCAAATTAGAAACAAAGTTAAGAACATTCCCGTGCGTGGTTCTACTGAGTTTCCAAATAAAAAAAATGGGAAGCAAGTCGGTCAATGGTTTTCTGAGTTATGATCAGAAATACGATTAAACAAACAGACAAACAGAGATTAGAATCTGTGAATTTAATTTAATCACAAACAGAGTCTAAAACTAAAGAATGCACGAATTTTAAGTTCGAGGTTAAAAATTCTGTAAAATAATGAATAGCTACTTAAATATTAAACTTTCTCAATTTTAAATTTGAATTTCCCGGGAAAAATCTGAACCAATCAGAGAAAAGGATTTAAAGAATTATTACGTAAGTATCGGTATTCGGTATTTACGTGACGGAACACAAAACATATTTCCAGTTACAACCGTATTTTGGGTTTACGAGCAAACATTAATTAATCAAAAACGTGAAATTTATTGAATCAAAGTTTTTACTTTTAAATATATCGTAATTAGTTGAATGCCGCTTACCGCTGAATGATGATAGACAAATAGGGATTGTGGGATTTCAAGATTTTAACCCTGTGTTTAAATTTTAACTCATTTAACCATGAACTTAAAATTTAAGTCAAAACTTTTCGTTCTTTAGTTTTAGACTCAGAATCTTAGAATTCAGATATGTTAAAGATTATGATTTTGAGTCTAAATCTATATTTCATATTGTTAGAAAATCCAGGAAATTTAGAATTATGTAAATGCGCCAAAATGTTTGATTCCCGAGGTAAATATAAATATCTGTTAAGTGCTGAGATATTGAAGAAAAAGCATAAACTTAAAATTGAGAAAAGATTTATTTCTTTGCAATATGTTTTTAGTTTATTTGGATATTTCAAAATCTGTTCTGAGGAAGGGGGGGGGGGGTAAGAATCAATGGGCTTGGTCTTAAAAAATTCATAGTTTCCAGGTCTACGGCATTGGGTTGCAAAGATATAGGGATTAGAAAATCAGAGCTAAGTTCCTTTCTCCATTTTCTTGAAAACAAGAAAAGAAAAATGCTAAATTGCTATTTATATAAGTTTGTGAAAAAGCACATAATTCAAGGGACTCATTGTAGTTTTTTTGTAACTCTCCTTTAGAAGAGGGGAATTTCCAATCCAAATTAAACTAAAATAATTTGTACGTTAGATTAATATCTAAAATAGTTTTCAATCATGACTCCACTTATTGAAGAGCTAATAGTTAGAATTTTTATAACATAATCAGATAAATTAACTTTTCTCATCTTGTGCGTAAAATCAAACTTTATGGGCTACGAGGTCACCAAGTCAGACCAGTAATGTGTCCTTCAGTCTATTTCAGTGTAGATCACAACGACAACCATTAAATATTTATCTGATCTTTCAAAATATTGGTGATATTTTTGTTTTTCTAGAATATAAAGATTTGACTGCAGAACATTTCGTTCATTGTTTCTGTAGCTGAAACGCAAATTCATTTAATAATTAAAATAGTCAATCTTTAAAGTAAAACATATTATATCTCATTCAATCTTGTTTATATTAAACTAAAATGAATAAATATTTATTGTAATTAACAACTCCTCTTAAATTTGGGGGTTCCCTGAAAATATAACATTTTTGACATAAAATTCATTTAATAATTAAAATAGTCAATCTTTAAAGGAAAACATATTATATCTCATTCAATCTTGTTTATATTAAACTAAAATGAATAAATATTTATTGTAATTAACAACTCCTCTTAAATTTGGGGGTTCCCTGAAAATATAACATTTTTGACATAAAATTCATTTAATAATTAAAATAGTCAATCTTTAAAGGAAAACATATTATATCTCATTCAATCTTGTTTATATTAAACTAAAATGAATAAATATTTATTGTAATTAACAACTCCTCTTAAATTTGGGGGTTCCCTGAAAATATAACATTGTTGACATAAAAGTCAGCTAAATAAAAGAAATAATGGCTATTCGATAACTTAATTGAATTATTTGAAATAGTTTAAAATAGTTTCCTATAGAGGCGTCTTAAAAGGTTGGAAAATAAAAAAATACTATTGATTGTTAATGGTGATCATGATCATTCAAATAGGGAACAGCTGGAGCTTCATGTTGGAAGCATGCAGGTTAGCAGCATCTTGACAGCAGGTTCGCTCAGTCTTGGTGGGATCGCAGTTTTATCATTGGTAATGATAAAACGAACGATAAGCTAATTGAACTCTGGAACATTGTTGGATTAGATGTTAGCAGTATTCCCTGCAAGGCTAGATATCTGTGGCTTCATGTCCCTCTGAGTCGGAGATGTTAACGTTCCAGCTAATCCATCCTAACTGACTCTACCTGACCCCAAAAGGTGCAGAAGGGGGAAGGGAGAGGAGGAACGCTGACTCCACATTGATAAACCGGAAAAAGATTTCTGTATTGAGAATATTACGCGGTCAAGTGTAAAAAACAAGCTTCATTGAGGATCGTCTTTGAAGTTTTGGAATTTGTTTTTAACAAACTTGCAACATTTGAATTTTAAGCAAATTGTTTTAAGAAAATTATTTCTTTAAGGCCGGAAGAAAAGAATTAATGTTTGATATGTTTAGTTTAGTTTTGTTCTACAGAAAAATAGGTTAAACAAAGTTTAGGGAGGGAATAAACTAATTTTACTCCTTGGGGAGAGTGAGGTAGAGAAACAAATAGAATTGTAAAAACAATTTGGAAATTGGTCTCTGCTCTGTTATACAGAAAGAGGTAGAAATTCTTCAATAAGAATTCAATCGCCCGCTATTCATCAATCTGGAAAATGAAACTGGTCAAACTTTGGGGCCTTAACTAAAATGAATGAATAAGCAACATTGTACACAAATATTGTATTTAAAGAAATAAGGTAAACAAACTATCAATTATTAGAGTAGTAAGAATCAAGACAAGTTATCTGGAGAACTCTCCGCCTCGGATGGCGGATGTATTTCTCATTGGACTTCTCTGATGAACTTCTTCGTGGAGACTGCCAGTATACTCGGCTCAACCTGGCAAGATCTAGCTCCTTTCTCCAGAACCGTTGGCCTGGGGATGCAGGTTTAAATCTATTCCTGGCTTGAATATCTTCCACGAAACCGATGCGTGGCTTGCATTTGTCTTTAATGAACAAACCTCTCTTGGAATAGAAAAAGGCAGCAATTGTATTAACCGCCCTACGTCTTATACAAACTATAGCTATGAACAATGAGCTAATGAGCTTCCATGCTCACAAACAGAGCTAGTATTTTGTCAACTTAAACTTATCCGCGAAAACAATATCAAAGAGATATCATATATGAATTGAGTGTTTGTCACAAACTCAATTTTCAACCTGATGGTGTAAACCTTTGAATTTCAAACTTAGAATATTTGACATGAAATCGTCTTGCAGAAGGAATTAAAAATCAGAGTTTGAGGAAGAACTCTGTTCCTATAATTTATTTAAGTAAAATTGGGATCACAATTTTGCTTGGGTAAGGACTAAACTTTTGAATTTATGTGGGTGCTTTGCAGTTAGAAGACAATTTAGGAAAGAGAACCGGTCCTATCTAATCGTACTGTACACGTCTGATATTTAAACCATGCACAAACATTTAATCTTGGTTGAGCTGCGGCTGCATTGTTTCAAACAATTAGGGTCATTTTAGTTTCTAAACTGCGCTACATACCCTTACAGACAACCCCCATTCATCCTTATACACACACCTTCACCCCCTTTAAAAAATGTCATCCCTCACAAACATCATCACCCCTCCCAAAATCCTAAACCCCCCAGAAACACCCTTTCCCCCCTGAGTAAACCAGCACCCCCTCAAAAATACCCTTACCCATTTCTAAACAACAGCAACCACCTGCAAACCCCCTTAACCCCTCCAAAACACCCTACCCCTTTTTAAAAAATCATCCCCTCAATAACATCCTCATACTCATAAAAAAAAACACTTAACCTCTCCCAGACATCTACAACCACCCACAAACCCAATTACTCCCTCAAACACCTTTACTCCCTCAAAGACAGTATCATCCCCTCAAAAACCTCCATCAACCTCCCACAAATAAAGAATGGAAAGGAAGGATAAAGAATGGAAAGGAAGGATAAAGAATGAAAAGGAAGGAAGGGAGGAAGGGAGGTTATGAGGAAGGAAGTATAAGGGCCCCTCTGATTGTTTGGAATGGTATTATTAATTCATGGTTCAGGAAAGGTTTCCATGTTTCTCCATTATATACTGGAGAGAGAGAGATCCTTTCCAACCTTCAAAGCTTGAACCATTCATATTTCATCAGTTTCCTTTTCCCCAGTTTAGTTCCCCTGGGACCCCGCACAGGGGAATATATTCTCCTTATTTAACAATTACAAGATTTCAAAATATATTCATTCAACTGAATATATGCAAATACAGAAAATGTATTTTATTTCATGTTTGTTTTCAATATTATATTCATCCCTAACTGGAAGTTTACTGAATTTAGTTAGCCCTGAGACCCCATCAATACATCTATGCATAGACTAACTTTGATCTAGAAGACCCCTATATAAATATATATATATATATACAGGCCCTAACCAAACCAAGCTCTATAGTGGCCAGATTCAAACAATAAATTGATTAAATATATTTTTGATATGAAAACAACAGAACTACGAAGTTCAGGCAAACAAAGTTCTCTTAACCCTTATAGGGCGGGCACACAAATTTACTTTTTTAACCGTTTTTTTATTTTGGTGGGGGGGGGGGTTAGGTGGGGGTTTGAACAACTTCAGTGGTGGTAATTAAACCTCCCTTATGGATAGCTAAATTCCACCAGGGGAATTAAAACCCCATATGGCTATCTGAATACTTTCAACAGGATTGATATCTAAATCCCTTTATTGGAATATTAAACCCCATGATTAATATCTGAATCCCTCCAGTGGAATTATAATCCCCTTCTAATCCCCCAGGATTGATATCTAAATTCCTCCAATTGAATTATAATCCCCGGGATTGATATCTAAATTCCTACAGTTGAATTCTAATCCCCCGGGATTGATATCTAAATTCCTCCAGTTGAATTTTAATCCCCGGGATTGATATCTAGATCCCTTTAGAAAAAAAACTTATATACTAATAATAATATAGANGTGGTTCCTATTTCAGAAATACCCTCATCATATAATTACTGGGATTTGAATTAATCTGAACCAAGATGAAAGATAAACACAGACGAATTGGGAGGGAGCACGGAGGGAGGGAGGGAATTGAAATGGAATCTAGCGAAGTTATTTTTTATTTCTACTTAAAGCCCTATAATAATCGACGCGTCTTAGGCGTAGGCAATAGGTTTTAAACTTGTTTCTTGACTTAACTAAATTCTGTAGTCATTTGCGAAAATTTCACGAATTTCAGGCGCACAGCACGGTCGGTGATTTGAAAAATATAAAAAAAAATTGCTTTTACAGAATTGATGTTTTTTATAATAATAAACAAGACAATTGGTTTAAAATACTCTGTCTGTCTGGTAATTGTTATTTGTTATTTGTTTGTTGGGAATTTATTGTATATTTTATTCCAATTGATAAAAAAACATTGCCGTATATAAAGTGTATGTGAATCCCGCTAGATGGTATGCGGGACTGAAGTATATTCTCCAACTGGCAACTCCTTCTTTAAGTACAATTCAGATAATCTTCCTGGTTTAAACTCGGTTCCTGCTTCATCTACGCATTATTGAACTTGGTTCATACAAATAATGTAAGCAATCTCCCCGTAAAAAAATTGGAGTAAAGAAATAAATCTTGAATTTCATTTGAAAATTGTATACCAGTGCTTGATTTAGCTGATTGTTCAACAATCAAAAATACACTTATTAATGCAACTATTGGTTTTGATTTTTAACACAAATATAGTCTTAACATTGCACAGCACTGGATCAGAACTATATATTTCATTTGGGTGTTTTTTATATTTTGAAAAGGGGAAGAACCCTGAAAAAGTTCAAAGAACTTGATAGAAAATGTTAGAAAACTGATAATATATCTGTACAAGTATCTTAGGGTTAAAAAGGGCGGTGTAAAAAAAATTTAAGATTAAAACCCAGTTTTGAAATCAGAAATCTATCAGAACTATACGCGAGGGACCTTTTGTAAAAAGTTTAATTTAAAAAATGAGCAGAGTTTACCAACACCAGGTCTTGTACCGATTGTTTAAATTTTTAGTTCCAGTCTCTGATAAACGGTAGATAAATTCTAGGTGTAATAGTGGTGAGACAACCATGAGTATTCTTTCATCGTAAAATAAATGTAATTTCTCACATAAAGAGGGGTAGCTCTAGTATTATGACAATACAGGGGATATAGAAATATGCCGAAATTAAATTTTCATCTTTTAAATTTATTTCTATATTTATATTCTTGCCAACTGTCCTCTAGTTTGTTGGAATTCATTAAATGGCTAAACAGATCAAGTGACCTTACATCACTCAATGTACGTAGTAAATGCCCTACTCCATAAGGGTTTCTCAAACCTGTATCAATCTAGGTTTAACTAATTAATTCACTCTACTTTCAATCTCAAACCGGAAAGGAACTACCGATGTCTCAACTCGGGCACGATCTCTGAACTTTCTGAACTATCAATGCCTCAACTCGGACACGATCTTGAGCTATCAATGCCTCAACTCGGGCACAATCTTGCAAACTATCAATGACTCAACTCTGACACGATCTTGAGCTATTAATGACTCAACTCTGACAGGATCTCGAAAACTATCAATGCCTCAACTCGGACATGATCTTCAGCTATCAATGTCTCATCTTGGACACAATCTCGTAAACTATCACAATCGAAGTAATCAAAGCGGAGTCTCTATATCAACTAATATGTAATTAGATATCTATGAAACAGATAAACTTTAATATACATATTTACGAGATTAGCGCGGATATATATATATAAGCGTAGTTAAGCCAGTATCTGACGTAGTTATAAGTTAATCACAATACAGATTTTTTCAAATCTACAGACGAACTATAAGGCTAGGTCAATCGCATTACAAGTTTGGCGTAGTGATAATAATACGCCCATTTAGATTTACTACAACGTAATATATCTAGATGTTCAGGTTAACAGATATGGGGGTTGCTGTATTTATTGCATGTATTTTCAGAATTAAAAAGTATCATTGCACCAAAATTATATATTCCTGAAAAAAAAACAATAAAATCAGGAAAATCCGTGACATTTTTAATGTTAAATTGTTTTTTTGTAGAAGAAAAAAGCTTAGATCTGTCTGGCTATCAGTTAATTTGTCCATCTTCTAACTCATAAAATATATATGTGTCTAGATATATTTAATATTTATCATGTGCCTCCCTTTTTATATATATTTATATATATATATTTTTCTTTACGATTTAAATATCTATTTTTGTTAACGTTTATGGTTGGCATACATACTTATTAGCATACATACTGTTGAAAGTGCACTCGGTATTGCTTTACATTTTATTTTACTATATCTACTTGTTTAACAAGATTCATTAGATTTTTAACATATTTGGTTCAAATATTTCTTTATTGATTTAGTTTTTGCAATGTTTCCTTTAAAAGAAAACAAAAAAGAGCAAGGGTTTACTTTCTTTAGTTTGTGGATTGAATTTTGTTTAAGATCATGTCCGAAGTCATTTAGAATCTATGTGTTCGTGAGAAATCTTATGTTGAAAACGAGCAATTAGGAGATATATATATATATACATTTAAACTCGGTTTACAATTAGGAGATATACATACATTTAAACTCGGTTTACAATTAGGAGATTTATATACATTTAAACTCGGTTTACAATTTCAAAGTGAGAATCAAGGAAACCAGTCAGGGGTGGATATGTATTACGTGAAACAGGGGTATCTAGGATTGCAACACAAATGAAACTAACCAAAAAAAAACTATTTACAACCTGTTGGAACTTGGAATAGACATCTTTTGGTCCCTAATTTAAAATACATAATCAAACACAAAAGTACAAAATGAAAAATACAAAAAAATCTGTATTAAGCGGGTGAAAATGGGTTCCAGTTGAAGCTTACTGGCCCAGGACCCCTAATTTAACGTGTACATATATTCTCCCTAAAATATTACTTGTCAGCATTGTTCACGTCTATCTGCCTGACTGCCTGTCTGTCTGTCTGCATTTATGTCTGTCTGTCTGTGTGTCTATTTGTCTTTCTCTGAATAATCTGTTTATCTCTTAATCTGGTTATCTCTTGATCTGCATATACATATATGTCTATCTGTCTATTGTCTATCTGTCTATATGTATATATGTCTTTCTGTCTATCTGTCTATCTATCTATCTATCTATCTATCTATCTATATATGTGTCTATCTGTCTATATTTCTATCTGTCTATCTATCTATCTATCTGTCTATCTATCTATCTGTCTATCTGTCTATCTGTCTATCTGTATTGTTTTCTTGAAGTTCTAATCTAAGGATAATCCCGTATATTCTCTTCATAACTTCAATATCAAAGGAGGGGGTGAAGAAATATATGGGAAAGGACATTGATAGTTTGTTTGCTTATGTCCGGTTGACATTGAAGCCTATGAGATTGTGTCTATTGGTTTGACATTGATAGTGTGTGTGCTTATGTCCAGTTGACATTGAAGCCTGTGAGTTCTTGACCATGGTTTGGCATTGATAGTGCGTGTGCTTATGTCCAGTTGACATTGAAGCCTATGAGATCGTAACCATTGGGTTGGCATTGATAGTTTGTTTGGTTATGTCCGGTTGACATTGAAGCCTATGAGTTCGTGCCCATGGTTTGGCATCGATGGTTTGTGTACTTATGTCTGGTTGACATTGAAGTCTTTGAGATCGTTCCCATTGGTTTGGTATTGATAGTTTTGTGTGCTTATGTCCGTTTGACATTGAAGCTTATAAGATTGTGCCCATAGGTTTGGCATTGACATTTTGTGAGTTGTACCTGGACGGATACGAATCTGAAAGCAGTGTAGAAGTACATTTACTACATATATACATATAAATATATTTTTTAAACATTCCTTTTATAAAAAGGGTAGCACTCACAATACTTTCTTTACACTGTAACATCCCTACTGTAGAAGACATTCTTGAAGTGTTTTATCAAATATGCAGTGTAAGTGTAATAGCCTAGACACACCCCATTATAATTTCCGCCATAAGAGCATATATTTTCTGACGCAAGAGTATTAATTATCCAACACAAGAGAGCTTTTTCCACCACAAAAACTTGTATTTTCTAATATAAAAGCATGTTTTTTTCTACCACAAGAGCAAGCATTGCATGTCCGCCACAAGGGCAAGCATTTTCCGCCACAAGAGCAAGCATTTTCCGACGCAAAAAATGTATTCTCCCCACAAGAGCATGTATCATCTAACGGAAAGCATGTATTTTCCGCAATACGAGCACGCATTTTCCGCCACAAGAACATGGATTATATGCCACAAGGGCATGCATTTTCGGCCGCAAGAGTATGCATTTTCCGCACAAGAACTTGTATTTTCTAATACAATAGCAAGTTTTTTTCTGTCACAAGAACGTTTTTCTGTCACAATACACAATGCTGCTAGGATCGAGGTGAGAATCTGCCTAATCACACTAATATGCCGAGTCCATTGTGCCTCATCCAATCAGGTTTCAGCCATGTGTGTGGTGCATATTCTGAACCAATAAAAATTGCATGGCGGTAACATCTATCTTTCTATCTAGCTCATTATCCAATTAGAGATAAATCCTTATGTCGGCGCTATAACAGTAAATGGAAATATTCACCTACTGAAACCATAATAGTGATAATGGAAGCTAACAAGAGGGGGATTTTTATTACGGTTATAAATATAATGATAAAACAATTCTTGAAAAACTGAGAGAGCAGAGGTTTATTTTCAATTTGCTTCGGATACACATAAACACATTAATAGTTAATCAGTTCTACAAAAAAAAACACAAAAACATGTAAAAAGCAAAATAGATTATTGTTTCTTGTGCGTAAAAAAAGATTAAAAGCAAACATTTTAATCTTAAGTTTAAACTTATATATTTTAAATTATCGGTTTTTAAAAATACCCTGCTTTTAGACCGAGACCTTTATTTTTTATTTAATTATAACCAAAAAGGCGATAGTTGCTAAGGCATGTTTTTTATTAAAGAGAGTGACCGGCAATGTACGGTAGTTGTACTAACAGTATTAATGAGAAATTTTTTAGGATTTATTTGAGACCAATCAGACGACCACGAAAAATGTAGCAATAAATTCTACATTAAACTTTTCAGTTGTTTACTGTTTATTCAGTTCAACTACATTACATTGCCGGTCACTCCCTTTAAGAAGGGTCCACACACCGCCGCACACGTTCATTTGTAATCAAATTATTCAACAATTGTAGTTCTTTGAAATCAAATTATTCAACATTTTTAGTTTTAACTTCTATATGTCTCTATTATAAAAAGTTACATTTTTGATTTTGATAAAGGAACTTGATACTCGCCTTAATATCAACCTTTCTATTCCATGTTTGCCATTTCGATGGTGCAAGTGATATTTTAAACTTTGACTATAGTAGTGAAAACCAAATAGTTATTTTTACCAAATAGCCTAAATATTTTACTAAAATAGAGGCTCTAGTAATGTAAAGATGTGTTGTGTATATCAAACAGTCACGTTATAAGAAGCTTGTTTAGGAAATTACTAATAAAGAATATCACTCTCTGAATATTAATTAGATTAAACGGAAATATTGTCACAATCCTCGGAACTGCAGGAGCTTTTTTGATGCACAATGCACAATGAGAAGGATGGGGGGGGGGGCACAATGGAGTATCAGGGGGGGTCAGAAATATTGAGTTTACACCATAAACCTCTTATGCTTGAGTCAAATTAGGCTCGGGTGCTTGAGTAATTTTGTTTTTGAGAGAAGTCTCTGAGGCTAGCTTTGTAATGTTGTGTTAAAGTTTTGAAATCAAACGGAAAACTGGTAATTTTTGTGAAAACTCTTAAAATGGGTATTTTATCTACGAATCAGAGACCAAACTAATATTTTGGTGGGTAGCTGGCGTCCACATCTTTTAATAGTGGTTGTTAGAATCTATACATACATATAGAGTATCATGAATCCGTTGCAATTTAGTGTAAAAAAGCTATAAAGTACATGTTTTCCCCTGAAATAGTTAGCTTTAACGAAGACGACATTCTGAACATATTTACAGGATCCATTCAAGGATAAATATATGTACGAGAAAAGTAATTATGAATGGAAATCATTGTAGATTAATGCAAGCAACAATTAATACAATGTTTGTAAATGAAAAGATTATAAGAATAAATTCATGTTGTCCCTTCTATTTCTCACTATGATGAGAATTTTTCCAATTACTTTTCTAAAAGCAAAGCTAACAACAAGTGCTTTATTGCGTTAAAATGTACATGTAAAGGGCTACAGATAAGCAGAATAAAGTTAGAGCGGTAAAATCAAAGCCCAAGGTGCAACACTTCAGAGTCAACCCCGTCTTAAATATTGATGAGACTCTTTATAAGCTACTAGAAATTCAAGGCGCTTCGCGCCCTTCTTTCTAGCCTTAGAGGGCGCTTCGCGCCCATCTTCTAAATTAGTTGTGAACATGTTCTCTTTGTGTACATCGTAAAACAAAACAAAAATAATTCGCGGATTTTCAAAATTTTAAAAAATTTAATGACGATCGAATTTTGATGGAGACAAAAATTTGAAATTTTGATGATTCATAAACCTTCCCTGGAGTCCCTAAGATGTCCCACAAAAAATTTGGGCCCGATCGATTCAGCCGTTTTGACGTTTATTGGATACAAACAAACAAACAAACAAACAGACAGACAGACAAACAGACAAGCCAAATTTATATATAGATGTGTGTTTTGAACACTTGATACAGTTTCCGGAAATTACAAGTTTTCAAGGCAGAAGGCTTAATTTAATCTTGAAAGAGTTTTATGTCGTCTTTAAAGTGTCATCCTTATCCTTTGTGAGTAACCCTGCATGTTAAACTTTAAGCTAATCTATTTAAAATATTTTTAATCTATTTAAACACTTTGTAATCTATTAAAACAAATTTTAATCTATTTAAACTATTTGTAATCTTTAAAACTAGTTTAAATCTATTCAAACTATCTATAATATAATCCATTTAAAATATAATAAACTATTGTTATCTTATTTAAAACTTTTGCAAAGCTATTTAAACTAGATAATAATCTATTTAAAGATATATGTTAATCTATTAAAACTATTGATAACCTATTTTAAACAATTCTCTTTAAAACTGTTGTAACCTATTCAAACTATTTGTTAATCTCAGACTATTGTTGTGTAATTTATTTCTTCTCTTGTTTACTATTTAAACTATTGCTAGTCTATTTAAACGTTTGCTGTAAATTGTGAAACCGTTTTTTTATATTCATATTCCGATTACATTTGTTTACAAAATGAAAGACAGGCCTGGAAAAAAAAATATATTATTAACCAACACCTAACAATTCCGTAATTGCGAAACCCATAAGAGCAAAGTTAAGAAGAGTAATAATAAAATTTATTAAAAGATTGATTTGTTTATTGAAAGTAACCGACTTATCTCAAACGGATCGAAAAATAACAATTTTGATTAATAGATAATCACAAGTTAATTTTGAACCATTTCCATCGGAGTGTTTCTATAAGTCAAGAAATTCTGCCAATAATAATAATCATTATTTCCAGAGTGCTCCAGAATCCAACTCCCAGAAAATTGCTCCTCTAAAGTAAAAATGGTGTATAAAGTGAAAGGATAAAGTGAAAGGATAAGAAAAGTCGATAAAACTTTCTATCGAATGTTTTATCCGTTTAAACTTCTCATAAAAGTATCCTTTGATTTAATATAAAGATTATGACTTTTTCCGCTCGCTCATTAACGGTTGAAATTAAATTCCTAAAAAGAACAGATTAAATCGTTTGAAATGATGAGTGCAGGTTCGTTTGGCATAATCGGCAGATATTTCCCGTTTGTGAATGGAAATTCCGTTTGTTAATGGAACGTTTTCCATGGACCTATAATGAAACGTTTCCCAAGGACCTATAATAAAACATTTTCCATGGACCTATAATTAAACGTTTCCCATGTACCTATAATAAAACGTTTCCCATGGACCTTTAATAAAAAGTTTCCCATGGATCTTTAATAAAACGTTTCACATGGACCTATAATAAAACGTTTCCCATGAACCTATGATAAAATGTTTCCAAGGGACCTTTAATAAAACGTTTCTCATGGACCTATACTAAAACGTTTCTCATGGACCTTTAAAAAAAGTTTCCCATGGACCTATAATAAAACGTCTCCATGGACCTTTTATAAAACGTTCCCCATAGACCCATAAAGAAAGGTTTTGGGCTCAAACCTTGGTTCTAGCTTAGGCCTGAGTTTGTCGAGTTCGGCTTTAGGTCCAACAACATTTAGTCTCATACCTCCAGCTCCAACAACCTACAGCACAGTTTAAGGGCTTAGGATTCCTTATGGGAGATATTTCTTTTTGTAAAAATATGAATTGCTTCAGTCATTATTTGTTTCTTGCTGTTCAATTTTTCTGATGAACAATTTCGAAAGAGTTTAAAAAGCTGGGTTTGATAGTGGTTAACATGCATAGAGAAAATTCCCATCGCATTTTTTGCTTCATGAAAGCAAAATTTAGAAGGTCCATTTAATTTAATTTTCTTTTTCTTTCTTTTTATTAAATACCTTCAATGGCTCTTCTAGGAGCTCCTTCACGTCAGCTCCATGGGCAAGACAAGCTTCAGCATTCTTTATAAACAAATGATTATGATTAAAGGGAGTGTTCCCGAAAAATAAAAGGGGGGTAAAGGTTTACAGCGAAAAGTAAGCACTTTTCATCGTTACTAAGCTTTCTTCTATCTGTTGCGTCTATAAGGAGAAAATTGTTAAAAACTACTCACACCGACGAGCGTAGCGTCCATACAAATTCAGAAAGTTGTAATATTCAACTCGGATCGTAAAATAATCAATTTAACTCCAAACAAATCATTTAGATATTACAAACAATAGTCATCGTTTATTATTCGACGCATTCGCATATAATTAATATTTCATAATATTTTTTATTAATATTTTTTGTTTTTTTTTTGAATAATATTTCGCTGGTGCTGGATTTTCGAACCTTCCTAGAAAATATGAAAATGTCGTCTTTATTATCTAAAATCCTCGAAACAGGAACAAATGTTTTTAAAAGTAACTCTCAGATCATGAAAAATAAAAAATATTTTGAAATATCAGAAAAACACTAGATGTCGTCCATTCAATATTTAGAAGAATCGTTCACAATATTTTTAAAAGTAGAAACTTACTACATATCCTTCTCTACAGACCACAGAGTTTCCTTCCACCCCAAACCCGTAGTATAATAGTCCACTAGCCCCAGCACCATTCTAATTTCAAAATTAAGAAGTTTAAAAATGACTCTTGAAGTTACAGGGTGTCCCACGAAACATGACAGTTCGTAAATAGTTTAAAAATACCCTGTATTAGATAGTAAAGGCTTTTTGGTGTTTATTTTGTTTAAAAAATCTTTTGCTCAAATTTATTTTACAATTTTGCAATAACATAACTCCTATATAATATTTTTACTATTGTCTTTGGTATTAAACAATTTAACAAATTATGGATTAAGACATTTTAAACTATTTACCAACTGTCATGTTTTGTGGGACACCCTGCAGTTTCGTAATAACAACCCATAATGCAGGGTTTAATGGTTCTTTTTCAGTTTTTTATTTCTTTTCTGAACTGAAAGTTTTTCACGAGAGAAATAAAAACATAGGTTTTTTTTGAAAATGGATTTTGATTGGAAATATCCAAAACTAATGAACTTAATCCGGTGGAGATGGATGATTGGATTAACAATACAAACGTACCGACCTCTAGTTGCTTACTTTTATATAAAAATTCATAAGCACTTAAATTTTAAAATATGTTTTGACTTTTTTTTACCTTGGTGGCGGCATAAAACTTGGGAAATCCAGCAATGAACTCATCCATTCTTCCTGCAGGGACAATAAACTCAGGAGCTATAGATACACTCATTAGTTGAAAAATACTCTG
>NW_019397113.1:48380-53286 GCF_000591075.1 Eurytemora carolleeae
TAGAATAGATATACATGAGTATCAGGACAACCCTAGAATAGATACATGAGTATCAGGACAACCATAGAATAGATACATGAGTATCAGGACAACCCTAGAATAGATACATGAGTATCAGGACAACCATAGAATAGATATACATGAGTATCAGGACAACCTTAGAATAGATACATGAGTATCAGGACAGCCCTAGAATAGATACATGAGTATCAGGACAACCCTAGAATAAATACATGAGTATCAGAACAACCCTAGAATAGATACATGAGTACCAGGACAACCATAAAATAGATACATGAGTATCAGGACAGCTCTAGAATAAATACATGAGCCCTATTCTATCTGTTCTATCTGAATTGTTGTTAATCTATGATTACAGGAAATTAATTTTAAAATACAACTTTCTCAGCCAAATCTTTAATCATAGTTTATCATATCAATCTTTTTATCTCATTAATCATATGTTTATCTTATCAAATTTGAATATGAACCTGAGAAATTTATAAAAATGATATTGAACAATGCTTTATGCTTTTTAAATTGTATTTACAGAGAAGTGAACTGCAGTCATAACCAGAAAGACCCGGAATTAATTGTCAATTAAACAGACGACTTTCACAATTGTTTTTGATCTTTGAATTAGGGTACGGCATTTATACGTCAATCTTATTTACAAATATTTAGATATGATGGATGAAACGATAATCACTAAATAACCTTAGTCCGCCATTTCCAAAATGTGGTCTGCCTTTTTTGAAACTCTTCAATTTTGACAATATTGCATGCCATAAATAATAAAAAATATTAAATGGTTGATAATTTTGCTAAATGTAAGACGGTTAATAATGTTGCTTAGTGTAAAATGGTTGCTAATGTTGATACATGTTATGTTGATAAATGTTGATAAAAAGTATAATGTTGATAATGATAATGTCGCTTATAAAAGATGGTTGATAATTTTGCCAAAAAAATATTTTTACCGAAGGCAGAGCAATTCCAGACATTGAGCCCGCGTCCAGGTTGAATAATCTAAAAATAAATTTAAGATCTGTATTGTTAACAATCTTATTTGAGTCACACTCTCAAATAACGTATGATCACATATATGCCACTTTTCTTGAGATATTTAATAAACTGAAATGATGAATTAAGTTTGAAGATGTAGAGAATATAAAATGCATTTTGAATTGTATTTATTTAACTAAATAAAATAGAGCTATTAGTTTTGATGATATGATACGATTTTGTAGAGTGTAGAGTGTAGAGTGTAGAGTGTAGAGTCTAGAGTCTAGAGTCTAGAGTGCAGAGTGTAGAGTGTAGAGTGCAGAGTGTAGAGTGTGGTGTAAAGTGTAATGTGTAGAGTGTAGAGTGTAGAGCGTAGAGTGTAGAGTGTAAAGTGTAGAGCGTAGAGTATGAGTGTAGATTGTAGAGTGTAGAGTGCAGAGGTAGAGTGTAGAGTGTAGAGTGTAGAGTGTAGAGTGTAGAGTGTAGAGTGTAGAGTGTAGAGTGTAGAGTGTAGAGTGTAGAGTGTAGAGTGTACCTAGCTCCTTGGGGTTCAAGATGGGGTTTAAGAACATCAAGATCCTCCTTTGTTCCCATTCCCATTATCTTCATTTTATCCTTCCCAATCTCAGATACGATCTCCTGAAAAATATTTTAACATTAATTTCAAATAGTTTTCTTTAATTTCAAAGATTTACATTCGAACCCTTAAACATTTATCTTACTTTTTTAAATTATAAGTACACAATAAACTAGATTTAATGAATAGCTAAAAGTAGTTGAACGTGTAGACGAAGCTCAACCACTTTTATTGTGTGCCGGTTCCTGTCAAAAAAAAGGTGGTCCACATTATCTCCCCATTTATTAAATCTGGTCCCGGAGGTTTTTAACTCGATCTGATTTAACCCAATCTATCAGAGGCGCTTACTTCAGAGGCCAAAATTTAAGAATCTAAACCGAGTCGCTGATCCGCCAAAAACTGGTTCCAATTGAGTGTTGGCTCAAATCTCGAAACACTTAATACCATTTCAAGTGGAACCAACCATGTTTGAACCGCGTCTCATATTTGAGCCATGGCTCAAATTCTTAAAATTCGGCCTCAGGATAAAAAGAAAAATAAAATACTTACAGCAACAATTTCTTTAACTTCCTTCCCATGCGCCAGAACTCCTGTGGCAGATTTGTATCCTTCTCTAATATAGAAACATATATAATTTATTATACAGGGTGTCCCATTAAACATATATAATTTATTATACAAGGTGTCCCATTAAACATATATAATTTATTATACAGGGTGTCCCTCTTATGAAAGTAAAATAGCCAAGATTGGAAGTGAAAAATACAGAGTTTCCCAAAAATTGGTAAATTTTCAAGATTTTGGAACATTTGGAAGATATCGTTGTAGAGATAAAATCAAAGATTCCAATCTATTGAGAGTCACTTGAAAGTCGAAGTTTCAGTAGCAACAGGTAATTTTGTAATTTCCATCCCTTAGTTTGAAGTAAATCCTCTGTTTTGCAAAGAAGTTTACCTGCAAAGAACCCTGTTTCCGCAGACAGCAAACCCATAGTACAAACATTCATCGGTCCCACTCTTAACCTTGTTATACATCTCACCAAACCGGGACCTGAACCAGATATTTATACTTTTAGAAGAAATATTTATATTTTTAGAATAAATTTTTATAGTTTTAGACCAAATTTTCACAGTTTTAGACACCCAGTAAAATCGTTCAATTGCTGGTAAACGGCGGGAGTAACTTTGCAGCGCTGGGTTCCCAAGCTATAGTATAGTATAAAACCCAATGAAAAATCGCAAAGACATCATGTTATAAATTTTGTCGATTACTCCAAAGTTCTGTGTTTAACTGTATGAATAATAAAAGGATCGGTATTAGTAAAAACTAAAGTTAAGTAACTCTAAGTTCGTGGTTTTGCTGTGGTGAAATCAAGGTAAAATTGATTAGAAATCAGAATATCTTAAAACATATTAAGTTTCTCGGTCCAAAGTTTTATTGTCAGACAAACACAATTTGGTCCAGTAGTATTAAAGGGACAGACCGGCTATGTAAGGTAGTTAAATGAGTATGCAGTGTTGTGGACAAAATTTTTAGGATTCATTTTAGACATGTAAAAATTTTTAAAGATCTGTAAATCCTGACTTTGATCGCAAATTCGACGTTCCAAATCGTACTTTTGGGTGAATACGTTTTCAGAATTGTTTTTTTAATTATTAAATAACGACGACAAGAAATGTAAACGAAATTCTACAGTAAACTAATTAGTTGTTGAAAAAAAATAAAAATGAACTCTTATAATCGAAAATGAGTAATCTTTTCAATTATTAGTTTCTATAATCTCTCTTTAATCTCAAAGTTTTTCTGCCGATTTTCTGGAATTTTTATTATAATGACGACATTTGAAGAATTTGAAAAAATCTGCGAACAAATTCATAGAAAATAAGAAACTAAATATGATGATGAAAAAGGAAATAATTAATTCTAACTTCGATTTATTGACAAATTTCTTTTGAGAAATATGTTCCTAAACATATAATTAGTTTACTATAAAATTTTTACTATATTTTTCGTCGTCGTTATTTAATAAATAAAAAAACCGATTCTGAAAACATACCTACCTAAATTCATGATTTTGAACGTCGACTTTGCGCTCAAATTTTAAATCGTGGAAACGTTGTATATGTCTCAAATGAATCCTAAAGAATTTGTTCACAACACTGCATACTCAGTTTAACTACCTTACATAGCCGGTCTGTCCCTTTAATGATTAAATACTAATATCTGAATAATATCTTTTTATCTTTTTAACGTTATGATAATAAATATTGTTTAATGTAAACAGAGAAGCTAAGAATTTTGAAAGATTATGTCAATATTTCACAAAAGTGTCTGATAAAAATGGCGAACTCAGCTCGTGATAAGTCTCCAATTTTACTATTAAATTTTTTTAAAGAATTTAAATCGATAAAGTTACATCTTTGTTCTCTTATTGCAATATTCTGCTTTTAAAAATACCTCATGAATACTCTTTCAATTAAAAGACTTAATTTTTACCCGATCATAGTGAAATTAATATAACAATGTTTCTAAAATTATTAAATATGGTCAACCCTGCTTTAAATAAATGCTCATTCCTTTATAAAAAGCTGGTTTTTTGGTATGCAACAATTTTGATTTAATCCCGCCGGGATATTTTCATTGAAAGATACTTTGAAAATCTTCAAAGGCAAAAAAAATCCGCAACATTCGCAAGTCCTCGAGTTTATCATTGAATCCCCTCTTTAAAAAGGAATTTCATTTACTCTCAGACAAATTAGAATCAAAGGAAATTTGTCTGAGAGTAAATGATACATTGTCTCTTGGGGATGTTTTTTTTTTAAAAACACTCCTTAGTATAAATTTGGGAAAACAAAAGAGATTTTAATGTTTCCAACAAAAAATTAATGTAAATGTTTAATATAAATGTTTAATGTAAATGTTTAATGTAAATGTTTAATGTAAATGTTTAATGTGAATGTTTAAATAAATTTTTAATAAAAATGTTTAATGTAAATGTTTAATGTAAATGTTTAATGTAAATGTTTATGTAAATGTTTAATGTAAATATTTAATGTAAATGTTTAATGTAAATGTTTAATGTAAATATTTAATGTAAATTTTTAATGTAAATATTTAATGTAAATGTTTAATGTAAATGTTTAACGTAAATGTTTAATGTAAATGTTTAATGTGAATGTTTATGTAAATGTTTAATGTAAATATTTAATTTAAATGTTTAATGTGAATGTTTTATGTACATGTTTAATGTAAATTTTAATATAAATGTTTAATATAAATGTTTAATGTAAATGTTTAATGTAAATATTTAATGTAAATGTTTAA
>NW_019397113.1:53631-79543 GCF_000591075.1 Eurytemora carolleeae
AAGGAAGGAAAAGGAAGGAAAAGGAAGGAAAGGGGGGGATGGGAAGAGGGGGGAAAGGGAAAGGAATGGATGGGAAGGGAAGGGAAGAAACTTTAATATTTTAAAGGGGCTGCACGCGGACGTAATTTCAAGCTTCAAAGTGGATTCACAATATGAGACCCTTTAAACTTTATATGATAAAAAGTGTATACAGATTACAGCTTTTACAATTTTCAGTTAATATAAAACGACGAGCTCTATTTGTGAACCATACCCCTCAATTTACTCTGTTGTAAGGTCGTCTCTGACAAATTGTACCTCCGTTGAACTTTCCAAACCAAACATTTCCAAGGTCTCCGCGTAAATGTAAACAAAAGCCTCATGGAGCTAATAAAACTTAAAGTGCATTAAAAGAACGAATTTAAACATAATTTCAGTGAATCATTTACGAATAAACAGTGAAATTCCTTTAACCAAATGAATATTTATTTCAGAAGATTAAATTGCTTTAGACTTCAATTAAAAACAACTATTCCCGTGCTATACTATTTTAGATCGTAAGTTCCTTATATTTAATTCACAACAATATCTTTTAAACCTTTTTTGCCGATTCACAACAGTACCTTTAAAACCTTTGTTTGCCGATTCACAACAGGACCTTTAAGCCGTTGTACAATTCTCAATGATGCATATTTCTTTAACCAATTGTTCGTTTACAACAATATTCATGTATTTAGTTACACCCAACTGGTTTCATATTTACTAACAATCATTATTTATATACATGTATGTCAATAACAATTTGTATTTTTGTAGGAAACCTCGTTACTGAAATACATTTTTCAAGAAGAAGTTCTCATCTATGTATGCATGAAGAATAGAGTGTTTATCTAGCCTATTTGCCTTTGGATTTGCCACCCTTCAAGTTGCATTTCCTCCGCCCTATTTCCGCCCTTTTGAGCAATATTCCTTTTGGTCGGTTCCTACTATTATATTTATAATGTTCCTAACTTGATCTGATAAGTAATGCAAACTAGATAAAGGGCTCGGCGTTGCACGTGGAAAAAAAATTTTAGAAAAATTTTAAATTTGAAAAAAATAATTGAAAAATCAAAATTTTTAATTTTTCAGCATATGTCACTCCCAGGGTACCCCTGACTCCTGAGTATCCACAAAAAAATCAGTCCATTTGGTCCAGCCGTTTGGCCGGATAGAGGGAACATATTTAAAAATGTCTTGTTTTATTATACAGAAGATTGTACAATTGAGAATCGAGCACGCCACTCTTTAACTGAAGGGGGGCACTTAAAAGTCAGTTAACAGTTCCTGTAACCCTTGCCTTTGTTAAGCTATATTTAAATATTTGAGATATTAAAAAAAGATAAATGTATAAACCAAAGTTTTATACTTGTCAGAAATAAAAAGTTTGATCTCTTTATTTTTCCACCGTTATACTTTTGAAACTTTTCTGCAACCTTCCTAACGTATCCTAAGGTTTTTTAATGATCCTTGTCCAACTGTCAGAACCTTTTGATTTTTTTATAATAAGTTTCTATATTCCCTTCTTCTACTATATGAGTAAATATTAGTCTAGAAAACTTCATTAACTTCTTTATCAAGTTTTTGTCCTGTTCCAGTTCTAGATTTAAACCACACACACAGCATAGAAGAAAGACACCTTAAACCTAAAAACTCCAATTATAACAAATTCAGAAAACTCTAAAAAGCAATTAAGCAAAGAAACTGATAAATTGTCTCAAATATTAGTACAAACATCTGAGCAAGAAAATATCAAGATTAGAAAAGTACATTTCAAGGGAGTAAGTAGTTCTTTTGTAATTGGATGAAAGCATTTTTAATAAAAAGTCGTCTTCATAGCTTTGAATTAATCGCCGACTACAATATAACTTAAATAATACACTGTTACGACTGAAATTAAAAAAATATCAAATCCTTTTTTTTCACAGCTCGCAGACAAACTTTACGATATTATCAGTATCTGCAGAAAACTAGATTTCCAGAAAATCTTATAGTGTGGAAGATTTGTTAGCAATCCCGGGTGACTTTATATCTTTTTTTAAACCGAGCCTAACCCGGAATAGTATACATAATCACGCGAGATTGCCAAGAAAAATAGGGGGGTCCTAAACAGCCGTAGTAATTAGGGTTTCTAGCGAACAAACACAAAAATTTCTTTCGTATTTTGCAAATATTTTCGCGAAAATGAATGTTGCGAAAGGGAGCGAAAACGATGCAGAATTTTGTGAAAAAATATGCAAAATTTTCGCAAAACAAAAAATGCGAAATTTTGCGAGAAATTCTTATGACGTTTTCGTTTGTTTTTCGCTTTTTTATAGGAACGGAATGCAAAAAATGTGAAATTTGTTCTTTCTCGTAACAATTTTCCCATTTCACTGGAAACCCTATAGTAGTAATATACTACTGATTTACCCGTTGTATCACGGATACCAGGGAAAAAGAAGAGTATTACATTTTTAACCTAACACTTGGCCCATTTATTACACTGAGGTTTAGAGATGGGTACAAATTGAAAGACTAGGTTTTTAGGATCCCGGCCCATATCAACTCTAGAGTAAAAGTCGATATTAGAAACTATAACCAAAATTTTATGACGAGAACAATATTTCCTAATTTTAAACTATTTTCTGAAATAAAATGATAAAAGTAGTTCTTTTATAATAAAACCGTTGAACGTTTTCAAGACAATGTTAGGTTTTCCATTTTCGAACAGATCCTGAATTTGAATCATTGTCGCGTTTTTGAGACAAACCCCACTTTCAAATCTTGAAACGAAAGTAAATATTAAATTATGAAGGTTGAAGACTAAATTAGTTGCTAAATTATTACTAAAATCTGAGTTTCCCCATTTTATTTCTTAAATACACTGCAAACCCAAATGTGCACGCTCCGAACAAAAAAATCAGGCAGTATTTTGACAAGTAATCCTTTTAAGCTTCTGATAGAAATAATCGTATTGCATTATTAAAATGTTTATGCTAGGGCTACAAAAAAGTATAAGTGAGTTGGTAGAGTAAAACCAAATGCCAAGGCAATGCGACACTTTAAAGTCGAGGCTGTCTAAAAATTGAATAACTAAGTTTGATATTTCAGTGATTAAGAGAATTGATTTAATTTACCGCATTTTAAATAAACAATTTCCCGCATTTAAAGTTAAATCTATATTGTAAAAACATCATAATGTAAATATTCTGATTTATCAATGCTATAATGATTTAAAAATTTTAAAGAACATTTTGTTTTATTTTATATTTAGTTCTGGAACTAATTTCCACTGAAGTTTATCAGTTTAATTTTGATATTTTAGAGGCATGAGTACATACACTTGTTAATATTTACTCGTCTGAATCCAAAGTGCAGAATACAGATGCATGCAAAAGGATCAAAGTTCAAAACACTTTTAATCTGATAATAATTCAAATTTTGAAGGATTTACACCTTTATAAGAGAAACATTAAATTTTATTTTTTAAACATGAATCCAAGTTTTTATCGTAAAATTACAAAGACTATATTAACTATTTATAACACTGTTATTTTGGTTCGCAGTGATATAAAGTTTTTGGACAGAAATTTTCTCTTTATCGAGAAGGTGCCTTTTTAGACTTACTTTTGTCCCAAGCTTTAGATAAAGAGAAGATTTCTGTCCAAAAACTTTATAACACTGCGAACCAAAATAAGGGAAACTTTACAGCACGTCGTGCCAAAATAATAGTTTTAAGTAATTTTATGAAACGTTTGTATACTTGTCTTATTTCACTGGCTGTTTCTAGATCAAATACGCTTTAAAACAAAGCAGAAGTTAAAATATAAAGTTGATTTTAATTTTATTTTTATTTCAATTGAAAAAAAATTTTTGGAAGTATCTGAATTTTTTTTGAGAAAATCCTGGAACCAATCAAAACTTTATAGCACACGTGCTATAATTTACGTACAGCTGTCAGCTAATTTAACATTATAGCTGCACGATGATTACTTTACAGCACGTTTATTATGAAATTCACGATGAAGTGAGTAGTAAGGATAATGTGCACTATTGTTTCATAAAAAATTTGAATGTTAAATCTTCGATTTTTGATTGGATACGGAATTTACGAGGGGAGGAAGGCCAGTCACAACAATTTCTCGTCTGAGCCACATTCTCCTCATTTTCTCGTCCGAGCCAGCTCGGAATTCTCATCTTTTCAATACTTTTTAAAGTTTCCAATACTAGAAGATAAATCTAGCTTCTGAAAGACCGTCTAAAGTATCAACGTCCATGAAAGACCTTCTAAAATACAAACTTCTAAAATATAAACTTAGAAGTAAGACCTTCTAAAATATGAACTTCTGAAAGACCTTCAAAAATTCAAACTTCTGAAAGACCTTTTAAGATATAAACTTCTGAAAGACCTTCAAAAATTCAAACTTCTGAAAGACCTTTTAAGATATAAACTTCTGAAAGACCTTCAAAAATTCAAACTACTAAAAGACCCTCTAAAATACAAACAATTTCAAGGGGTCCTAAGTTATGATCGGATTATCAGACACACAAACAGACAGACATAAGTAACATATTTAATCGGATAGAGGTCTTTATGATGTATATGATGTGCATAATGTATAATGTATTCGCTTGAACAAGATAATGTATGTATTTAAACTCAAACAAAACTTTATCTTGCCTCAACGATTATTTTTAAGCAAATATTCTCAAATCCTTCATTTTTATATTGCAAACATTATCTCTCAGATTAACAATGTCATTATAAAATTCAGATAATCTTAAAATACATTATTATTTCCGCAAGCAGAACATATACATATAAAGAAATAGAATTACAGAGTCGAAATTAACTAATCTGAAAAAAAGCGGGAGCTGCTACTCATGCAATTTGTAACAAATATAGTGTAAAGTGGTTTTTAAAGCACCCCTTCCCTTTTTCTCTCTACTATCTATCCTATTATACCTATTCTTTCTACTATCCATCCTATTATACCTATTCTCTCTACTATCCGTCCTATTATACCTTTTCTCTCTAGTATCCATCCTATTATATACGTATTATCTCTACTATTCATCATATTATACCTTTTCTCTCTACTATCCATCCTATTATATACGTATTCTCTCTACTATTGATCCTATTATACCTTTTCTCTTTACTAGCAATCCTATTATATACGTTTTCTCTCTACTTTTCCTCCTATTATACTTATTCTCTCTACTATCCATCCTATTATACCTTTTCTCTCTACTATCCATCCTATTTATACCTTTTCTCTCTACTATCTATCTTATTATACCTATTCTCTTTACTATCCATTCTATTATACCTTTTCTCTCTACTATCCATCCTATTATATATTTTCTCTATACATTCCATCCTATTCTACCTTTCTTCTAATTTACTTTGTGCTTTATAGTATGCATTAAAATTATTTTTTTTTCAATTTTCAATAATAAAATATATAAACTTAGAACCAGCCAAATAGTACAACCAGAAATGATTAGGTTTAGCCCAGAGATGGAATTTAAAGAATTTGAGCCGCGGTTTAAATCCGCCAAACCCCGGTTTAAATTCAGCGCCGGCTTAAATCTTGAAACATTGATACAATTTTAAGTGGAACCAACCATATTTAAGCCGCGGCTTAAATTTAAACCGCCGCTCAAATTCTTAGATTTAAACCGCGGCTCAAATTCTTTAAATTCCATCTCTGGTCAATAATTGAACTAACACATTTTCACAGATCTTTTAAATTCGGGTAATGTGTAGGGTAAAGCTTTCTTTTTAAAACCCCGCTATATTAAAGGGTTTTTCAGTATTTCGTATCTTTCGGGGACAGTAAATAATTTTTAAGAGAAAAAATTTAATTTTGAGAAAAATAAAAAATGTCAATTTCATTTAATTCCTAATGATTTTAAAACTCAGAGAGGAAATCTTGAAAAATATACCCCTAGAGTAAATTTACTTGAAGGTTAGTTCAATATATTTAAAAACTGGTCGGCGTTTATATCAATACAAAGAAGACGACTTTGAATTAATAATGCTTTGATCCCTTGATCCCTAACAATCATTTTTCAAATTATTACAAGTTTACAAGTAAACAAAGAGAATATGTTAATTTACAACTTCTTATAGTTCAAATGCTGATGAGTTTCTTCAGTTTTAAAAACTTCGTAGAAAACAAAATTATATTAGAAAGTAGTCGTCATTGTATTGATATATATGGCACCGACTGTATATAATGTTTACTTTTTACCCTTTAATTAAAACACTAAAAACAATACCAGGTAAATTTAGCTTTCTTAGTTAACTATTCGGTGACAAAAGTTAAAACTTTAAAACTATCCATGATTTAAAAATAAAAACGTCGTTAACGTTCTGTAATCTCATATTTGGAGCAGTACAAATGTGTACTTTATATAAGCAACTTTACACTAAACTCTGCGCTTAAAATGAAGTCATTTTTGTAATTCTAAAAATTGTGCACAAATATTTGTTTGACAAATAAATTTGTTTAGTCGTTTTAACATATTTGAGGATCAAAGCAAAATCTAATATTATGCTTGATGATTGTTCACTGTTTATTAATCACAAGCTTTAGAAGAAAGAGAAAAAAATTTAAATAAAAAATAAAAAAATAAGTAATTTCAATATGTTGTACACTATAATCATTTCATAAAATAACTAAAAGCAAGCTAAGTGGTTGAAATCAGAAAATCCTTTATTTTCAACCTACAAAGCTTTCTTATGCACAACATTGAACACTACTGGATATAAAATTAATTATCCTATTCATTAAAAAAAGATACAATGTTTGCTAAATGTGTACTGTATTCCATGGGAAAAATGTTATCAAACTCGCAACTAGGGTTTTCGCGAAAATGAATTTTGCGAAAGGAAGCAAAAATAATGCAGAATTCGTAAAAAAAACAATATATTCTAACAATTTCGAGAAAATTTTTCAAAATGTTAGCCTTTTTCGCGAAATTTCCAATTAATCTGTTTCGCGAAACGATTTCCTTTTTTCGCTGGAAACCAGACACAACTTGTGTAAAGGGACCAGAACATTAACAGACTTGGATTTTACGCTATTTTTAAACTATTATGCCTTTAACTAAAATGCTACGAGCTTCTCCTTAAAAAATATAATTCTAAAGAAAAGTTTGTTCTTGCAAGTTAACTTTCTATCTTGAGTGCAAGCTATTTTCATGTTTTGATTTCCCCCCACTGCAACCTTTTTAAACCTTTAAATAAAACCGATTTCACGAGATATTTTTGTTCAATCTGAGTACTGATATGAGACGGTACCGGGTAATTTATACTTTACTTTCATGATAGAATACCATCGCAAAAAGGGCCAGAAAAGAGGCAGTTAGAAGTTTGAACTCCAATGCTTAGTATCCGGAGCAATTATCCGCAACAGTTTGCATCCTGGATCCTTGCAGCTCCACAGATCCAAGGAGTAGAATATCAACCAAAATCTACTAAAAAAAAAATTTTTCTCTCAAAACGTGAACTACGAGAGATTAATAAAACTTCCCATTCGCTTCCCAAGCTAAAATGGATTTAATTTGTTTCATAAATGAATAAATATTTTAAAGAAATATTCATGACCTGGATCCTGGATTACGGCATTTAGAATGGAGAGTTACGATAGATTACGGTAATAAATTATCAATGACAATTTCTTTAAGGTATTTGATAACAGTTCTATTATAATTGCTATTTCTAAAGATGAACTAGGATAGGATAGGAAGTATCATATTCCTATTACTAGAGATGATGAACTATAGGATAGGATAGGAAGGATCCTATCCCTATTCCTAACACTAGAACTGACACCAGCATAGACGCAACACATTCCTAACAAAAGATTTGTTGAAACTTGATATATATTTCAGGAATTCAAAAAACATTAAGAATAAAGGTGCTCTGACTGTTGATATCAACACTTTTTGCATCTCCCATTTGTTCTGGGGCACAAAAGTATTTCTACATTCATAACATTTTCGCCTAGAAATAAAACCCCAAACCTCTCAACATTTAGAGAGTGAAATTTTTTAAGGGAAAGTAGGGATTGTTATCTTTAAATTTTCAAAATTCTTTCCTGGTCGTTTTCTCTCTCAACTGTTTTGGGTCCCATCATCATACACAGATTTCCTGTAAATAACAAGCTATAGATTTTAGCAAGATTAAATATTTAAAATCTAAGATTAAGCATTTAAGGATTAATCCTATGAATGAAGAAAAAACTTGCCAATTATCCTTTTTAATGCAAATTATAAATAAGGAGAGTAAACAAATTACCTATATATCCGTTAGAAAGACTAAAAATGATCATCAGAGCCTAAAAACATTTTCAAGTGAAATTTATAAATAGATCAAAACCATTGGACTTAAATATTAAAAGCCGACCTATTAACAGTCTAAAATTATCAAATTATTGAATAAAAAAAATTCATTATCAAAGGAGCTGTATATGATCATACAAATTTTGTAGATTAATAAGTGTTTAATTTAGACAACTTCATCCATTGTGTTTCCAGTATAAATCCGCAAGACCCCAATCAAATCATAAAAAGAAAAAAATGACATCTCATTTATTTAATCTTGATCAGACAAAGCTCTTGTTGGAACCATTGTGAATCGGAATTGCCCCTGTACCAACAAAGTCACTTGACTTGAAAATAAAAAAGTACCAATTTTGTTCTAACAATAAAAACTTGACAGTATTTGTATCATTCTTTAAAATGGTTTACTGATCAGGGTTTGTGGGCTTAACCACTCATAATGGTTTAGGAAGGATTCTAAAATTAAAATTATAAATTGATTAATATCAGCAGTTTTCTTTAATAAAAACTAATTTAAAAAATATCTCAAAATTATATTTTTAACTTAATGTTTTGATATTTAGATATAACAATTTTTTCTGACCTTTTTAAAGTTTTTGATTCGTTTTCGTGCATTTTTTTACATCTAAAATTCTTTATGTCCCAGAGTTTGACCAGATATTTGAGATTTTACAGCCTTTTGAAAGAGATATCCAGACAGTAAATTGTAAGCATGAAAGAAAATATCAATTTTCCTATCTCATAATAACATAATATGGTTAAATACCTCATAAATCGACCTGAATTCGAACTCGGACACAAAGCTGATAATTTTGTATCAAATTTACGAGCTCTTAACTTTCAAGTGATTCAAACTTACATAATAATCAGAATCCTTGTCAAACTTACATAATAATCAGCATCCTTGTCAAACTTACATAATAATCAGCATCCTTGTCGAACTTACATAATAATCAGCATCCTTGTCAAACTTACATAATAATCAGCATCCTTGTCAAACTTACATAATAATCAGCATCCTTGTCAAACTTACATAATAATCNAATATTGAAATATATGAACTGTGGTATAAATCCTAAATATTGAGATATATAAACTGGTAAAAATCCTAAATATTTGGATATATGAACAGTGGTATAAATCCTAAATATTGAGATATATAAAATGGTATAAATCCTAAATATTTGAATAAATGAACAGTGGTATAAATCCTAAATATTGAGATATATAAACAATTGTATAAATCCTAAATATTGGGATACATCAACATTGGTATAAATCCTAAATATTGGGATATATGAAGAGTGGTATAAATCCTAAATATAGTGATATATGAACAGTGGTATGAATCCTTAATATTGAAATAGATGAACAGTGGTATAAATCCTAAATATTTGGATATATGAACCGTGGTATAAATTTAAAAAAAAAATGAGATATATGAACAATGGTATTAACCCTAAATATTGAGATATATGAACAGTTGTATAAATCCTAAATATTGGGATATATGAACATGTGGTATAAATTTAAAAAAAAAATGAGATATATGAACAATGGTATTAACCCTAAATATTGAGATATATGAACAGTTGTATAAATCCTAAATATTGGGATATATGAACAGTGGTATAGATTTCAAAAATTGAGATATATGAACAGAGGTATAAATCCGAAATATTGTGATATGAAGTGGTAAAAATTTTTAAAATTGCGATATATGAACAGTGATATAAATTCTATATATTTGAATATATTAGATGTGGGTTAAATACTAACTATTGGTGTATGTAAACTTTGGTAAAAATCCTAAATATTTGGATATATGAACAATCGTTTTAATCATAAATATTTGAATATCTAAATGAACAGTTGTGATATTCAATATTACTGGCTGTCGAAACCGAAAAACTTACCTATTCTAAGAATTGTTAAACCCAAGACGACATTTTGCCCCATCCTACTTGTTCCAGGTAATCTAAAATATTGATGCTCTAAACTGACCAAGTGGGTGTGTCTGAACTAATTATCTTTTAGTTTTAACTCACCGCGTGTGTTTACGGATTAAAGTCGACTCCCAATTATAACTAGCCCTGTTATTGATTATGATCTGTGAAACCTGATATGAGAGGCAAGTATTCGTCCAAAGTAGTCTCCACAGTTGAAGAGTAGAAAACAGGCAACAGGGGTAAAATATACAGTAGAGAACACGTTGGATTCATCATCACTAAAATTTTCTTAATAATATTTTTTATTTTTTTAAATAATTTTTTCGTATTTTTTATTTTCTGACCCCCCACTATTCCAAAAATAATGTTGGAAAAAATCCAAAAATGTTTCTCACTGATTTGAGACAAAAAAGTACTTTCTCGCAAGAAAAAAAAAACTGGTTGTTTACTACTTATTTAATTAAAAATTAATAAAAATATACCTGAACTGTGAAGTAACTAAAACTGTAACACTGGGGAACACGGTGAGGGTAACACAAAAATTCAAAAAAATACTGAAAAAGAAAAATATGTTATATAAACCGGACTTTTACTTTTAAGCTCATTTCTTTCGTAAATTGGTTGTAGGATCATGGAACTGGGAGAAATCATATTATTTTTCTATTTAAATGTTATGGGTTGATAGGAATAAAATAAAACTAACGCTTATTAAATGATGTTTATGCTGATTTACTGGTGAGATAGGTATGAGAGGGAGGAATTTGTAAAATATTTATCTAGAGAGGCGTTATTGTAAAATATCTCTCTATAGAGGGGTAATTGTAAAATATCTCTCTAGAGAGGGGTAATTGTAAAATATCTCTCTAATGAGGCGTAATTGTAAAATATCTTCCTAGAGAGGGGTAATTGTAAAATATCTTCCTAGAGAGGGTGATTGTAAAATATCTTCCTAGATAGGGGTAATTGTAAAATATCTCTGTAGAGGAGATATTTATAAAATATCTCCCTAGGGAGGGGTAATTGTAAAATATCTCTCTAGAGGAGGGTAATTGTAAAAATTTCCCTGAGAGCGGGGGGGGGGGGTAATTGAAAATATCTTTCTAGCGGCGTAATTGTAAAAAATCTCCCTAGTGAGGGGTAATTGTAAATATCTCTTAATCTCTCAAGGGGGGGATATTCGACCTGAATTGGTATTTCCAGCTTCTAAAGAAAACTTCTCTATAAGATGATGATAAAAGGGAGCTAGTATCACCAACCCTGAAAAGAAAAATATTTTTAATCACAAAAATAAAAATCTTATTTATAAAAATGAAGCATTGGGAAAATGTGACAGAAGTCCGAATTTGTGTGCTTTAAATGTTGGGATCAAGCAGTGATCTCCAAGTAAAACAGATATACGGATTAATTTAATTCCTCTTCGATATCCCGTGTTGGTAATTCCAATTGAGGATCAAGGATTCATCCATAAATCTAATAGTGTCCACATTGAATATCAATATTAAGCGTTAAAGAATAACGATACTCCACACAGTAGTTCCGACGTCAGTCTACACAATACACATTTCAGGATGTTCGTAAAAATAAAACTTAGTTATGAATTATCTACCTAGCTAGTGTCCCTGCATAATGTTTAAAGTATTGTGTAGTTTGAACTGCACAGTAAGCAGCTAATGTCACCAGGACAAATAAAAATGCAACCAGGAAACAGTAGAACCCAATATCTGCTGGTTCAACCTAAACAACAAGGGTATATGTTTTAGTTAAAAGTCAGTAATTCATCTACTAGTTATATTTGTCCAATATATAGTTCCTTAATCTTAGGTCTTTGCAGTCCTAAGAAGTAAGTATTTCCTGGCAGTACTTGACTTTTATTTCGTCTGTCCATAATCCAATACAGTCTTTCTGATCGAAGTCCCTCTGTCATTGTTTGCCAGTAAGGGGCTTATCCCGGTGTTTTCTTCCTATGGTCTGCTAAAGTCCATAGAAGCGCCAAAGAAAAATTTTGGTATTTTTTTCTTCATTGACAAAACTTGATGAGGTTTATAATCCTGAGCATACTGGGAGCCAAGTGAGGGAGGGGGGCGAAATATGCTGAAGGGGGGGGGGGCGAAAATCTGTACGGCCCCCCTCCCCTAGTTGCGCCACTGGGCACAATACTTCAAGAGTGCTTCACACACTTGTCCTCTACAGCATGTTGGGTCTTTGAAAGTTAAACTATGACAGTGTCTACGTTTTAAAGGGGAATCAAAAAATATTTTAATTCCCCGGATACAGGCTTTAAGGTCAATTCAACAACTATGTCAGAGAAAGGGATTAAAAATGATAAAAATAAACCACTACAAACCTGAACTGCAATGACAAGAATATTTACAAGAGCCGGGAATATTCCTCCCAGAGCTTGTCCCGACATCATCCCGCCCATATAGTGGGGAGGGAACTTTCCAGCCACACCTGCCAATTAATAATATAGACTTGTATTTGTACACTGTACAACATATTCATACATATATATATGTCTTGTACAGAGATAAGAGAGTACAGATATCTATTAAAGGTAATAATATACGATATTTTCCAAAGTAGTATGTTCCATTGTGTACAACTGGCGTACACCACCAATACACAAACATCTATATTCACTATTCAGGGATATTTAAGGATATTTTGGATACAGAATACAAAACCTTGAAAAAAACTAAATTCATGAATTTGATATTTTATTATAAGTTAGTGTATTTCTTTAAAAATTGTAAAACGTAACCCCTGAATGGGTCTTACATGCAAAAAGGGGTTGTGTCGCATATCTCTATCCAAATAAAAAATGGAAAAAGATCCAAAAATGATCATTACAAGTTACAACACGTTTGTATCGTTTATTGATCGTTTTTTAGCATATATATTCTGTCCGGGTCAAAATTTAACATTGCATAACAAAAGCAAATGCTTAGAAAATTGAAAAAAAACATTTTTTTCAAATCAAAGATATGCAAAACGACCCAAAAACAAATCAACTGAATTCACATCACTATCTGTGTCACTGTGCTGTGTGTACAGTGTGTACGTAGTACATAAAAATCGATCAAATAAGTATCTTGTATCTTCTTACCTATTATACCCCCTTGGAAGATTGCAGTACATACATTGAGGAAAACAACAATAATGAGAGTAGAGTACAGAAACCAGTCCTAGAATATCAAATATAAAAGGTGTAACTGATGTAACAAGATAATAGTCCCTATCAAGGAATGTACACAAAGAAACCAACATATAAATTTACGGCTATGTATTGTTTTTACATCGGCACCATTGAATCTTCTACTGCAAAACTTATGGAGATATATAGAGTTTTCCTCTCTAAGGGACATGCCGTAGAGTAAAGAAAGAAAATTGACAGAATACACCTTTTTTAGAGATTGGAAAATATCGATATATCTTCTTTATACTAAAGCAAGATTTGTATATATATGTTCTCATAGCCGGCCAAACGTCTGTACCTAATGGGCTGACATTTTTTGAGGGAAGGCTAAAAAAATTGATTTTTTTTTTCAAAATTCGATTCTTAAAAATTTCAATTGTCAAGTGTATACCTGCCAGTCGTCTGAATCTATTCTAGCCATTAGAATAACTCCAATAAATAGTGTAGACATCAAGGATAAAGCTCCAATTATTCTAAATCATTTATATCTGAACTTTTTGTTGAAAGGTTTCAATTTACTTCAAGTTTTATATACTGGGAAGAGAGTATACTTAATGGGTATAAGTGGAAAACATATTAAAGAATTGAAGAGGTGACCTGAGCTGGGAACTTTAGAATGGTGGATATCAGGATTAATGCTTTATCCTCTCTTTTTGCTAATCTCGAGATTATGTTAGTCTCGAGATTAAATATTTAGATCAACAAATTTGATTCTATGAACGCCAGATTTGTTCGTTTTTCTTGACTGGAAGGGCCTTCACTTAATTTATCATCAATTTATTTATTAATACATTAGTTAAAATTGGTTAAAAAAGAATCTCAAACGTATTATTAAATATTTTTCTTCGCCGATTAATTTACAAAATTCTTAATTTGTTAGATTTCTCTCATGGATAAAATTTATTTTCAAGGCTGTCATTGGTCAATACAATTTAAAAATTATATTCCTGCACTCTCATCAAGAAAGGTGTTAAATGTAAACCTGAAAACTATCGTCCGATCTCATTAACTTCCCTTGTCTGTAAAACCATGGAGTCCATCTTACGGGATAAAATTGTCGACCATTTACAGAAAAATAATCTTATTAACCCCAGTCAACATGGTTTTATGAAGCACAAGTCCTGCCTTACTAACTTATTGGAGTTTCTGGAGGTCATAACCAGCCTGCAGGATGAAGGTCATTCTATGGACATTATATATTTAGATTTCTCAAAGGCTTTTGACAAAGTGCCTAAAAACAGATTGCTTGAGAAACTTAAAGCTCATAGTATAAATTGATATTTTGAGATGGATCGAAGCTCGGCTTTCAAACAGGGGGCATAGAGTAGTTTTGAATGGCCAATATTCAGAATATAAAAATCTCCAAATGTAAACGAATTTGTTGTAAACTGTATTATTAAACACATGTAAACTATTTTGTACGGAGATAATAAATATCTAGATCTTAAAAAATATTCAGAATGGAAACCTGTCTAAAATGGTGTTCCCCAGGGATCGGTGCTTGGTCCGATCCTTTTTATCATCTATATTAATGACATTGACTATCTTTGTGCACAAATTTCTGTGTTAAAAAATTTGCTGATGATACAAAACTTGCCCAAAAATTGTTAAACGAAAGTGACAAAAATATATTACAAAACTGTCTTAACAAACTTTGTGATTGGGATGAAACTAGGGGTATGATGTTCAATGTTGATAAATGCAAAGTTAGGCACATTGGAAATAGAAACCCCTGCTATACATACACCATGAACAATCAAACCCTGTCAGAGATCGACGAGGAAAAAGATATCGGAGTTACTATGCATGCAAACTTGAAACCTTCAGTGAACCAATCAGCTCAAAAAGCAAATGGTATATTGTCACTTATTTCTAAAGCATTTCATTATAGAGACAAAGTTACATTCATCAATCTCTATAAGCTTTATGTGAGACCTCACCTAGAGTTCTCCGTCCCAGCTTGGTGTCCTTGGGAGTGTAGGAGATAAAGAAACTATAGAAAAAGTGAAAAAAGGGCGGTTTCAATGGTTTCAGGACTCACTGGCTCATCGTGCAGTGAAAACTAATAGAACTCAATTTACAATCCCTTGAAAATCGAAGACTCCGCTATGATTTAATTGAAACCTATAAAATTATTCATGGTGTTAATAATGTTAATAAATGTACTTGGTTTTCAATGTTAGCAGATACATCCAATAGGATTACAAGAATGTCAGAAAATCCCCTTTCACTTAGTGCAAAATTTTGTAGAACCGATATTCGTAAACATTTTTTAGTCAAAGAGTTGTTTCTCCATGGAATGATTTACCCTGTGATATAAAAACTTCACCAATGTTAAATACTTTTAAATCCAGATATGACAAATATGTAAAAAAATTTTAATCTAGTTTATTTTGTTGGGACAAAAAGAGCCGAAAAAAGATTACTTTAAAAGAAAACAGAAAGGCAAAATAAGAAAAAAAAATTTAAGAAAAAAATTTAAAAAAAACATGTCAAAAAATAAAAAAATAAAAACTCTACCAAAAGAAAAAAATAAATGTCCCTTATTTTTAATCTTGATTCACTGGATATTCGTAATTATTGAATATATTATACTATGTATATTAATGAGATATATGCAACCATATGAATATCATGACAACAATCGGAAATTTTCTTATATACTCCGCCAGGAGTCCTGAAAATAATCCTAACATAAACATTGGAGAACAATGTACGAATATCCAAAGAGAGAGAAAAAGAGTGTATTAAGGACTAAAATTAAAAGTTTCCAAAGTAGATATTCGGATTAAGTAGTTGGAATTAAAGGTTATCCATTCTAAAGTACCCAGCTCAGGTGATACTATTTTAGAACTGGACGTCAACTGACACTGTTTGCACCAGTGCTTAGGGTCTTCTTGATTTTGATGCGGATGCGGATCCGGATCATGGATCCACCCTTGAAAAAAATGGATCCGGATCCAAAGCCGGATCCAGGCTATAAACATTTTTTCAAGATTTACCAATTTCTTAACATATAAAAAAACATGGTTTTTTTCTCTTATTTTCTTGCTAAAATCTTTGTTAATTTAGTATTAGTTAACAACTTTTAATTTGTGTTGGGAGAGCAACATTTTTGGTGTAGGTTGATATTTTGCCTCGTCCTTACGAGAATGAGATCTGCAAGAAGTCCCATTTTATGCAACCCAGACCGCCTACAGTAGTATCCGACCCTACAGGTAAGTTAAATCCTATACCAACCCGGCCATATGTTCCTAGGAGAGGTACAACCTGGAGGCTTGGCGAAATCAAAGTCACCATGCGTACCTTACAAATGCCTATCTTTAACTTGGATCCGGATCCGTGGATCCTCATATTTTTGCGGATCCGGATACAGGAAGCCAAAATATTGCAGATCCTAAGCAATGGTTACCACGGTCAAGACTCTTAGGTTCTTTTCAACTGAACATTTGATTTATCACAACAATTAAGAGAAACCAACTCCATGCAATCATATATAAAAGTTAGGGGAAAATTATTTTGTAGGGGTGGGGGGGTTAAGAAACTACATACTCGGCAGTATATCATATGGATAAAAGAACTGTACCTTGTGTTAAGCTTGAAGCTTCTCCCGTAGAAAACGTTTAGAAGAACAAACGTTGCGTTAGGAACGTTTGACGCTATTGCGAGGTAACTAGTAAAATCTTTCTGCAGCTGTGTGTGAGTACTGTTTCCACTTATATCTCGGAACTATTCAAAAAGAAAACATTCTTTATTGATAAAAAATATTTCATTTTAATTGTTTTTTTTTGTCAGCTCGCTAAAACCAGTTTTACGATGATCTGTCGTTAACCAAGTATGATGATGTGTGCCTTAAAACAACCATGATAATATCCCCAGTTGACCAAGTATGATGATATGTCCCTTTAAACAACCATGATAATATCCCCCGTTAACAAAGTATGATGATCTGTCCCTTTAAACAACCGTGATGATATCTCCCGTTAACCAAATATGATGATACCTTTAAACAACTCTCATTAACAAAGTATGATGATATGTCCCTTCAAACCAAACATGATGATATCCCCCGTTAACAAAGTATGATGATATGTCCATTTAAACAACCGCGATGATATCTCCGGTTAACCAAGTATGATGATATGTCCCTTTAAACAACTATGATGATATCCCTCATTAACCAAGTATGATGATATGTCCCTTTAAACAACCGTAATTATATCCCCCGTTAACCAAGTATGATGATCTGTCCCTTTAAACAACCGTGATGATATCCCCCGATAACCAAGTATGATGATATGTCCCTTTAAACAGCTTTCATTAATCAAGTATTATGATCTGTCCCTTTAAACAACCGTGATGATATCTCCCGTTAACCAAGTATGATGATATGTCCCTTTAAACAACCGTGATGATATCTCCGGTTAACCAAGTATGATGAATGATGATATGTCCCTTTAAACAGCTATGATGATATCCCCCGTAAACCAAATATGATGATATGTCCCTTTAACAACCGTGATGATATCCCCCGTTAACCAAGTATGATGATATGTCCCTTTAAACAACCGTGATGATATCTCCCGTTAACCAAATATGATGATATGTCCCTTTAAACAACCGTGATGATATCCCCCGTTAACAAAGTATGATGATCTGTCCCTTTAAACAACCATGATGATATCTTCCGTTAACCAAATATTATGATTCCTTTAAATAACTTTAATAATCTGTCCCATTAAAATACCTTAAAATTCCAATAATCATTGACTGCAATAAAAAAGTTCCAAGGAAGGAGAGTACACATACCCAACATATAGAATACTAACCAAACTATTCTAAAAATATAAAAATATTATTTCATATTTTTATTGAAATAATTCACAAAAATATTAAAAGATATAAATTTTGTTTTCTTTACTTTTCTTTTTTAACAAAATAAGAACACTATCATCAAGTCTTAAAATAATGATTTGTAAACTTTAATTTAAAATACATTTATTTTAGTAATTAACAAACTCATAAAAATCAACTAAAAGAAAAGAAGTGGAAAAATTAGTAAAAAATTAGGTGGAAAATTTAGAAAAAAATGAGGCGGAAAAATTAGTAAAAAATGAGGTGGAAAAATTAGAAAAAAATGAGGCGGAAAAATTAGAAAAACCTGTAATTATCACTGGGCGTTCTCTTTTCTTGGTCTAGAGGAGGTCCGAACAGAGGGCTACGCTCGCTATATTCGAAAGAAATAATAAAATATTTCTAAAATTTCAACATTTATATTCAACACTTTTGCAAAGCATTTTTCTCAAATATAAGATTCGCAAGAGGAAACTACAGGGTGTCCCACGAAACATGACAACTAAAAGAGAGGACTTGAAAGTCGTCTTTGAACTTTGAATTTATTTGTTACATTCAGTCGTCAACATACTTTCACATGTATACATACTTGATACATGATTTTTTGAAACATAAACCACAATTTTCTCCTAGTCCTGGCATTTCCAAAATGTTGTCGTAAATATTACCGATTTTAAGATTTTCCTTCAGATTTCAATTTGATTAAAGTTAAACCAAAATCGTCGAAATCTGAACGAAATTCTTAATATCTCTGGTAATATTAAAAGCACAAAAAAGGTAAGAACACATTTTGGAAATGCCAAGACTAAGAGTATTTGGTTAATTATTAACTCTAGAATTTTACTTGAAAATTAGGTCATGTTACATGGAACACCCTGTATCTCACGTGAAAAAGTTACTATACAAAAAAATGCTTTTGTTTTTAACCTATTTAAGAGGGCTTGATTGATACGTTTTATAGGTGGCATTAAAACTAAAAAACAATCTTAGAACTTTTTCACAATATAATTAAGGACGTTAAGAACGGATTGCTACTTTTAGATAAAATCTTAAACTAAAAAATCAGCTAATATACTTTTCAAGTTACAATCATTGATTAGTTGTGTGTAAATAATGTAATAAATTGTTCTATGTCCTCAGTACCTGTATTCATCGGATATCCAGGTAGAAGATGGATCTGGATCAAAATCTCGATCCTAATCAACAGAATTTACTCAAATGACTTTCTAACCTGGATTCCTATGAACTGACAGGGATATATATATTTGGTTGAACAGCCCCCCTCTCTATCGTTAAAAATAATTTACCCAGATGGTATTTCAGGATTAGAATGAGAGTAACTTGACACTGTGTGAGTAGTGTGTACTGTGTAACTGATTTTAATGGAAAATAAACGATTTCTGGTTATAAAATTTCAGAAATGGGGAAAATATGTTTTTGGTGTTCAATTTTTCTTAAAATCCACCCCCCCCCAAAAAAAAAAAATTAATAAACATTCGGATAAAATTAAGCAAAAAGCTGTCATAACAGGATACTGGGAATAAAGCAGATGCAGGAATAAGAAATATTTTTGAAAATTTTTTCTCCAACAAGACACATCCAAATTATAATCCCTCCCCCCACCCTAAAATAGCCCATCTGCTTTAATATTAAGATACAATCTATAATTTATTAATGAAAATGTTCAATGCCCTCCAAAAATGAATGTTTTTATGTCACGTATCAATACTTGTCAGAAATAAGAATATTTTCCTTCGATATTTTCGAAAGTTTGATGAATTTTCATATTTCTAAAAACTAAAACCAACTCAAACCTACCGACATTTTAGAGATATTTTTCATTTAAACAATTCTGTTTATTTGCCTGAGGAAAAGAAAGTTGAGGCTGTGAATAAGGCCGAGTAAGGCTTCCATGTTGGGCGGAGCCTCCTATTCTGGCGGAGTCTGCAGGTCGGGCGGAGCCTACATCCGGCGCATCGTCTCCTTCACCACTTTTGAGACCACGGAACTCCGCCGGCATTTTGCTTAGAACTTTGAGCTCTAAATCTCTGTAAGTATTAGAAAATAACTGGATGGACCGAATGATAGATTGATTCTGAAAAAAACATCTAACTCTCGATCTTATTATTAATTTCAAAAAATCACTATATAAGGAATGATCGAATTTAAAGTATTGTTTGTACATTAGGATAGAGCATAAGTGTTTTTTTTCATTGAAATAAAATTTACGCCTTTCTGAAGTAGATTTCTATTACACACCAAACAGGAATTTCATTGTTTGAAGTTACTAAACCGGAATAAAATTCTCTTTTTTGTCTATGAGCAATGTTTCTTAAAAAGTCTATTTTTTTCTTTCAATCATACATCAATTTTTTTATCTGCCTTCAGTGGTTTATAACTTAAAAATAGCTGGGAAAAAATTAGAAATGGGACTATTACTCCAGAATCCATTCAATAATTAAAAAAATTCTTCTAGGCCCTTTCTAATAAAGTAGACGTGAGGTAATTTATTCTATATTATGTACCTTGTAAAATCTAAGTGATAGGTTGAATACGTCATTTTTAACTCGAGGTAAAAGCATAACTGAGACAGATTTGTAAATTACATTTCTTAAAATGGAATTTATTGTGATGAATTCCAAGATGTGTAAGTTGTTCATTGTTATTTAAAGATTAGGTAGTAATTTTTTTGGGGATTCAGTCCAACAATTTAAATTAGATTTTTTTGTGATTTAAAGAAAGGAAAGTAGCTTATTTATATGCATTAGGCAGATCTAGATTTAAATGGAACTTATTATAAATCAGTCTAAAATTCTTAATTATCCCCTGAATTCAGTTCTAGATTTAATAGGAATTTATTAGGATTCAGTTCTAGATTTAATAGGAATTAATTAGTATTCAGTTCTAGATTTAATAAGAATTAATTAGGATTCAGTTCTAGATTTAATAGGAAATTATTTGGATTCAGTTCTAGATTTAATAGGAATTTATTTGGATTCAGTTCCAGATTTAAGTTTAATAGGAATTTATTTGGATTCAGTTCTAGATTTAAGTTTGATAGGAATTTATTTGGATTAAGTTCTAGATTTAAGTTTATAAGGAATTTATTTGGATTCAGTTCTAGATTTTATTGGAATTTATTTGGATTTAGTTCTAGATTTTATAGAAATTTATTGTGAATCAGTCAAAATTTGGAAGGAATTTATTACTAAATACGATTAACGAACTTAAATAGAAATGTTTCGAAGTATTCTAACCGACGGGTTTCAAAGTGAATTCACAAAACTACACAGTTTAACATTATCATCACTCAGTGAATTTATAAAAATCGTCTTTTGACCACATAGCCAAGTAACTTATAAACCATTCTTCGTTTCAGTGTTTTTATTAATACAGCGTCCATCTCCTGCAGTTAATCCTTGACTGGGATTAAAAGCCAGGCAAATTTTATTTGAACTGATCTTGTTGTAGTTTATCTTGGGACGTATTCTCGTGTTCACATACTTTTTAGTGAATTAGGATACGGAGAGTGGGAAACTGCATGGAAAACTTGACTAATTAAACAGAGTGCATGGGGAACCAAGGAAACGCGGAAACACACACAGTGTTGGGATCTTGATTGTTTGGCCCGGTTCTAAATACTTGATTATACCGGTTCATAATATTTGGTCCTGTTCTATCCAGAACACTCGTCCGCATGATCATCCCAGTCCTCCACCTGAAGAAAATACGTTTAAAAGTTTCGCACTGTGTACAGTTTACAATGAACAATGTATCAATTACTCACGCACTCGGGTTAATCATTTAATCCATTGGGGGTTAAAATTTCCATTGGTATTAATAGTAGCTTTCTTTATTTAAGAAATAAACGATTTAAAGCTTACACACACAAAAAAATATTTTCTAAAAATATCTTTAATCCCAGCCCATTGTTAAAAAAAATAAGCAGCTATTTTATTTTATGAATTAAAAAAATTGCTTGATTCGCAGGTCTTAACACAAAAAGAAATATTTCCTTGCTTATATAATTTTTTATTTTTCTACCTGGCATTCTCTGCTACAGTACCATCTATTGGAACACCCTGCACACACAAATTCACTTTTCTTATTCTTACAACCCTGGGGTATACGAGTTAAGAACAATCTTCTTAAAATCATTGCTCAGATCCGGAACATTTAAGCTACCTCAATCGAGATCCGGAACATTTAAGCTCGAGGAATCCGGAACCTTTAAGCTTCTTTGCTCGAAGGGGAGAAAGGCCAACCACAACAATTTCTCGTCCGAGCCACATTCTCTTCATTTTCTCGTCCGATCCACCTCGAAATCCTCGTCCTTCAATATTATTCTTTTAAAGTGTCTAATCCTCCTAGATAAAACTATTTTGAAAGAATCAGGCCACGTTAGGGCATAAATGATAAATTGAATTTTTGTAAATGGGAAAAAAAAATTCAATTGAATTAAATTTTTCTCGTTTAATGTCTTTAAAAATGTTCACCTTTTTAATGCACATTTTCAATTATTCCTAGTGTAGAATGCCGCAAATAATTCAGAGAACTTCAATCTTTTTTGTTAATTATAGTGAAAACCATAGAATTTTTCCTGGTGATTCCATAGGAAAATGATATGCAGAGTTAGGCGAAGTATTTTTCTATTTTTTTATATCACGAAGGTTTTATGCCCTAACGTGGTCAGATTTTTAAAATATAGTTTTATCTTCGAGAATTGAAGATTTTTAAGCACATAATAATCGAAGGACGAGGATTCCGAGGTGGCTCATACGAGAAAATGAGGAGAACGTGGCTCGGACGAGAAGGTGTATACCTTCCTCCCCTCCTTGATCCAATCCGGTTTCTAGAGGATTTAGCTCCATGGATCCAGATCCAAAAATAAGTGAATCCATAGATTCCAAGTGACAAAAAGGCAAAAAAGCAACCAAAGCTAAGAACACAATATGATTCCAACCCACTTAAAACCTTATTAGTCTCTAAAATGGTAATTAATATACGTTATAAGACAAGTTTCAATGTCAAATTCAGTTGTTTAAAGAACGGTTCAGCGTCAAGATGGAATGGATCCTAATAATTTAAAATAGATAATATTGTACAGAAAATAATGTAAATAAACAAAGGAAGACATTAAGCGAATGTTTTGCTAAAATCATTTGACTACTCAGTATCGTAAAATATCAAGTTAATAACATTAACATAGCCAAAATCCTTCTCATCCTTTTATAAAATTTAATTAATTGATGAAAAATAAATTCAATTCAGATTGTGACAAGGTTCATTAATTGTATTCCTGACAAATCGGGGTTTTAGGTTTCTCCTGTCCTTCTCCTTTCTCCAGATTCTCAGTAGCTAAACAAATCGATCATTCAATTAATCAATTAATCAATTAATCAAATAATCAATTGATCAATTAATCATCTGAACCTCAGGTTTAGAAAACGAGGAGATATCATGACACCTTAAAATGTCAATAAATTTTTTTTATGTTTAACTGTTGAATGTGTGTTTACATTCACATGTTTATTTACATTTATATGTCTGTTTACATTTTCATGTTTGTTTACATTTTCAGGTTTGTTTAAATTTACATTGTTTACATTTACATGTTTGTTTGCATTTTCATGTTTGTTCACATTTGCATGGTTGTTTACATTTATTTGTTTGTTAATATTTTCATGTTTGTTTAAACATGTTTGTTTACATTTTCAAGTTTGTGTACAATCTAAATGTTTATTTACCTTTTTGTAGAGCTGTGTTAATCTTTTCCTCTGATATATCTCCTAGACTGTTTGCGCTCTGCGCACTTTGGTTTGAGCTCGTCCGTACTTTTGCAGCAACGGTTGTGGCTGGGTTGGTTATAACTATCTGACGCTTAGGCAGCACAAGGGATCTGTATAAAAAATGTGTTAACGAAAAAAAGGCTAACCCTGGTATTTCTATTTGTCTAAATATTTGATGAACATTTTCTAAAGAAATAAACTTCAGGGACAAATGAGTTGTAATGATCGTACAGAGTATATAAATTAAAACAAACGCCTGAGATGATAAAACGGGAATAAAACTGTTATTACGTTAAGCTGGTTCTCTAGGTTATTTAGATATACTTGATATTGAGATTATTATTTAATAGAATGGTGCTGTACCTGTTACCACGGCCACTTCTTTTACTCGATCCTCAACTTCCTCAGACATCACCTCCCTTCGACCTCGATCCTCAACTTCCCCAGACATCACCTCCCTTCGACCTAGATCCTCACCTTCTTCCGACATCACATTCCTAATTTGAACTAATTCCTATAACATCACCTCCATTCGACCGCAGTCCTCGCTTACATTGACCTCGAAACTCAACTTCCTCAGACATCACCTCCATTCGACCTTGCCACCCCCTACAATACCTTGAAAGAACATGATCCGCATCTACTCTGATAAGAGTTTTTGTTCTCTGAGCCTGTATCAGCTTCTCTTCCTTCTGCTTCAGTAATCTGATGACCTAACGTACGATACATAACAAATTATGGTATTTTGGAAAATTTTAAACAAACCTAGCAGAAGTACATGAAAAATTCTGTTACCATAAATTTATCTAAATAACTTAAATAAATTATAAATTTATCGAAGGTTAGTAAGATAATCAATAGATATGAGGTTAATAAGATTATCATTTGTTTTGGTTTAGGTAAGATGATTAATTGATCTAATGTTAGTAAGATGTTTGATTAATTTAATGTTTGAGATCGATTGATCTGGTGTGAGATGACAGATTGATCTGGTGTTAGATGACAAATTGATCTTGTGTTAAATGATTGATTGATTGATATGGTGTTAGATGACTAATTGAGCTGGTGTTAAATGATTGATTGATCTGTTGCTAGATGATTGATTAGATTTCATACCTGGTCCCATTCCTGTTCCTTCCTTCTGGCCAACCAGTGTAAAGCTCTAAATATGAAAAAAAATATTCTAAGTAATTATTGTAATATATTAAACACAGATTTTTTTTTTATTGCAAAACAAAATTTTAAGTTAAGTTTTTATTAATAACTCTAAAGACACTCAGAGGAATGTATTATAAAGTTAGTGTTCGTTTTGTGAACTAATAAAATAAATAAGATTTAATGCATATTCATGTAATTTTGTTTTATTACAACATTGGAATCAACTTTTTAATTTTGTTGGGCATCTTGATATTTTCATATTTTTATTTTTTTCTTTGATTGCTTTTGCCGTTGTAGTCTTTCTTATGTCATTTAATTGCTTTGTTCTTTTTTCTTGTTCCTCCTTTACTTTTGTTAATATTTCTGGTGTAAAGTCCCAATTGTCTGTTTAATAAAATGACATTGCTTAACTTTTTAAAGAATTGTATATACAATAATGCTGCTCTTCACAAGATTAGGGATTGGTACATGTTTACAAGATCAGGGATTGGTACATGTTTACAAGATCAGGGATTGGTACATGTTTACAAGATCAGGGATTGGTACATGTTTACAAGATCAGGGATTGGTACATGTTTACAAGATCAGGGATTGGTACATGTTTACAAGAT
>NW_019397113.1:79619-146126 GCF_000591075.1 Eurytemora carolleeae
CTAGAACACAACATTAAACACATTATATTCCCTTGTTGATCCTAGAACACAACATTAAACACATTATATTCCCTTGTTGATCCTAGAACACAACATTAAACACATTATATTCCCTTGTTGATCCTAGAACACAACATTAAACACATTATATTCCCTTGTTGATCCTAGAACACAACATTAAACACATTATATTCCCTTGTTGATCCTAGAACACAACATTAAACACATTATATTCCCTTGTTGATCCTAGAACACAACATTAAACACATTATATTCCCTTGTTGATCCTAGAACACAACATTAAACACATTATATTCCCTTGTTTATCCTAGAACACAACATTAAACACATAATATTCCCTTGTTGATCCTAGAACACAACATTATATACAATAAGTTTAAAAGTGACAAATTTTTCTGGAATTTTGAAACTAAGAAATATTAAAAATCTGTGAAAATTCAATTGAAACAAGGAGGGAGAGTATAGGAATGAATAGGATTGTAAAATCAAGTTAAACAGTAAACATTAAAATGAAAACAGGCATGATAAGAGAATACAAAATGTGGAGTAGGTCAACTGAAAGTGTGTTTGGTATGTATAAAGATAAGAAATATTTCATACTGCGTTAAAAAATTATTCTTAAAAATGTAGACTTTCGAAATTAAAATTTTTCTCGTTTAATTATTGAAAAAAAAGCGAGATCAACGGGTTTATTTGATGCTAGGAAGTTAGGACTTTACTCGGCTGCGCATCCCACATCAATTTTAAACCAGTAGTCAAACCAGCACTTCTTAGATACAGATTACAGATGTACAATTGCAAAAAACTTAAATATCCCTTAAACTAACATTTTATACCCACAATAACTAATCCTTAAATACACTAGTAACTAATCCTTAAATACACTAGTAACTAATCCTTAAATACACTAGTAACTAATCCTTTAATAACCCAGTAATTAACATTGTAACTAACACTTTAATGCCCTTGTAACTAACCATTTAACACATTGTAACTAACCCTCAAATACCCCTGTAACTAACCCATTAATAACCCAGTAAATAACACTTCATTACCATTAAATAACCCTTTAATACTCTATATCTAACCCTTTAATAACCCTGTAACTAACCCTTTAACACCCCTGTGACTAACCCTTTAACACCCCTGTGACTAACCCTTTAACACCCCTGTGACTAACCCTTTAAAGATGTACAATTGCAAAAAACTTAAATATCCCTTAAACTAACTTTTTATACCCACAATAACTAACTCTTAAATACACTAGTAACTAACCCTTTAATACCCTGTAGCTGAGCCTTAAATACACTAATAACTAACCCCGTTAATACCCCTGTAACTAACCCTTTACCACCCCTGTGACTAACCGTATGGCAGGTTTAACAGCTTCCTCCGGTTCAGTATCAACTATGGATAAAGGGTTGGGTTCGTCTAAATCTCCGTTTGAAGATAAATCTCCATGATCATCAACTTCTTCTTTCATTCTTCCTGGAACAATTATAATGTGTAAGATACAAACGCAATTTGGAGAATTTTAAGGAAAAAGGGGAAGAATTGCTTATATTCATGATAATTCTGTTAGCTAAAATTTCTCCCCAACCCTTACAATTCTGAAACGCTCAAAAAATCTTTGTCTGATAAACAGTATTATACATCTACTTGCATAGTCTTTCAGGCAAATACAGGGGCGTACGAGAGCATTTGTGTAGGGGTGGGGCACCTTTAAAAATATTGATACCTTTTTAACTATGTAAACTATTCGATCACATAACAAGTGTTAATAAATTATTTATCTAGTTTTCTTAAGTAATTGAAATGAAAAAATAGCAAAATTAAAATTTTAATAGACAAAATTGTCAATGGCTTTATATTTACCTTCTAATATCTCTAACTGCAATTTCATAACAGACTCAGGCTCGATTTGGTCTACGTCCTAGAATATGAAAATAATTATTTTTCACTAAAAAGTTCCATTGAACATGGACTGTAGAAAAGTCAGAGGACTATGCAAAGACTATAACGTAGACTTTTCTTTTAATCATATGATTTTAATGTAGTTGTATGAAGTATATCTCCCTCATTTTTCTTGATACTTGATCAAATTTCAAAAGGGATAATTTTAAGTAAATATAGGTTGACTTGAAATTATGTTGACAATTCCTAGTTTACAAATCTGAAATTCACCTCGTCCTCCCTGGAGTAATAAAGTTCTTCTATATCATCTCCTGTAAACTCCTGACCTTCAACCAATCCTTCCCCGTCTCCTTGACACTCCTCCTCCCCCTGGAGTCCGTCAATGGAGGTCTCGGCTCCGAAACTACTCTCGTGAGAGAAGGTTCCTAAAACAAAATATTTTAAACTTTTATATTTCAAAAATTAGCTGTACTGAGGCCGAATTTAAAGAATTTGAGCCGAGGTTTAAATCCGCCAAAACCCGATTTAAATTAAGCGCCGGCTTAAATCTTGAAACATTTGATACATTTTTAAGTCGAACCAACCATGTTAAGCCGCGGCTCAAATTCTTTAAATCCTTCCCCTGTATTACTAAAGTTTAACCCAAAACTTCTAAGATATTGGAAGAATTTTTAAAATGTCGTTTGCTGCAGATAGTTATTTTTTAATCCAATAATTATATCAAGCTCGTTAAAACTGTACTCACATCATAACATGACTTAAAAACTTAAAAACAAAGCAGAGTAATNTGGGGCTCACTGTCTTTGTTTGTCTGTCTGTTTGTTTGTATCCAATAAACGTTAAAATCGGACCCAAATTTGTTGTAGGACCTCACATGACCCCAGGGAAGGTTTAAGGTTGATCGAATTTTCAGAACTTTACCTATTACAAAATTCGAATTTTGAAAATTTCGAAAATTTGCGAATTTTTTTTTATAAAATCGAGACATTTTTTTTTTTTTTTTTTACAATGTATGTAAAGAGAACATGTTCACAATTGAAAAAGAAGATGGGCGCGAAGCGCCCTAAAAGCCTTCTTTTGTAAATTTTAGCTTTTCTACCTTCTTCTGTGCTATGTGGATTCTGAAGAGTAGAGGATCTAACAGGAAATTATCATTTTACTCATAGAGCAGTTAAGGGTAAACTATTATTTTAATCAATTTACAGACCAACCAAATAGAAATGATTGTTGAAAGAAAGTGTGATGGACTTTGAAAGGGCACAATGTATTACTACGAGTACATCAGAAAGTCATAAATTGTACATGAGGAACCCATAAAGTACTCGAGGAAACTATGGATTGCATGAAGAAAATACTTGAGGAAACCATAGAGATCAAGAGGAACCAAGTACTCGAGGAAAACATGAAGTACTCGAGGAAAACATAAAGTACTCGAGGAAACCATAAATTACTCGAGGAAACCATAAAGTACTCGAGGAAACCATAAAGTACTCGAGGAAACCATAAAGTACTCGAGGAAACCATAAAGTTCTCGAGGAAACCATAAAGTACTCGAGGAAACCATAAACTACTCGAGGAAACCATAAAGTACTCGAAGAAACTATGGATTGCACGAGGAAACCATGAAGTACTCGAGGAAACCATAGAGTCCACTAGGAAACCCTAGAGTACAAGAGAAAACCATTTAGTACATGAGGAAACCATTTAGTACATGAGGAAACCATTGAGTACACTATGAAACTTAAAATTACGAAAGAAACCCCATTGAGTACATTAAGATACCATAGATTACAGGTGGAAACTATAAAGTACACGATGAAATCAGTGAGTACATTAAGAAACCATTGAGTACATTAGAAAACAACAGAGTATACAAGTAAACCATGGGGTACAAAAGGAAACCATAGGGAACACGAGGAAACCGCAGAATACATGAGGAGACCCCAGGGTACACGAGGAAACCATAAAGTAAGCGAGGAAACCATTACATTAGAAGAAAAAAACAGAGTATACAAGGAAACCAGGGTACATAAAGAAACCATAGTGTGTATGGAAACCATTGAGTACACGAGTAAAACATGGAGTACATGTGGAAACCAAAGGGTACATGAGAAAACCATAAAGTAAGCGAAGAAACCATGGAGCATATTAGGAATACATTAAGTACATAAGGAAACCATTGAATACATTAGAAACCATTGATGACATTAGAAAACAACAGAGTACTTTAAGAAACTATAGAATACATGATAAAAAATAAAATGTAAATGAGAAAACCAAGAGTACAGGAGGAAAGCACAGGGTACATGAGGACTTTATCAGGAAACCATTCAGTACACAGAAAACGATGAAACTAATAAAATTTGTAAAATAATTTCCTTGGAGAAAAACAGTTCAAGAGAAGGCCAGCAGGTGCTGCTATCTTACCCCTTTGTATACCCTGAATACAGATATTATCTTCTTTATCTTCTATATAATAAAGATCTTTGCTAATATATATATGTTAGCTATGGCAGGCCAAACGCCAGCACCGAAATGGCTGAAATTTTTTGAGGGAACCCATGGTTACCCTGAGGGTAAACCCTGAGGGTAACAAAAGTTAACAGAAAAAATCCAAAATCGATTTTTTTAAAATCAAATTAAAAAATTTGTTTATTATTATTATTATTATTATTATTATTATTATTATTATTATTATTATTATTATTATTATTATTATTTTAATTATAATTTTAATAATTATCATTAAATATCACTATTATCTTACCTCTAAATAGCGCTTTTTAATTCCTCTAACTGTTGATTCGTTAACTGTGTACCCAAGTTTGAGGCTGTAAACTCTAATATAAAAAATGTCGATTATTATATTTTGTGAAGATTAAGATAACAATTAGATTACATACCGAAATTTGATATGTATGGGACTGTTAACAGTATGTATGCAAAGCTAACTGTGTAAGTTCCATAAATGGTTCACCAATGCATTGTTTACTGATTAAATACACCCCTGGCTTTCTAGATTCTTTTTTAAGGGCCTATATCTATCTATATAATAAAGATTATCGCTCATATCTGTGTATGTAAGGGTGTATGTATATATGGGTATATATATATATATATGTGTTAGCTTATAGCAGGCCAAACTGCAGGACCGAATTGACTGACATTTTTTAGGAAACCCATCAGTACCCAGGATAAGGCGAAAAAAAATCTTTAAACTTAGATTTTTTTCAAAATTAGAATTTTTTAAGATGTTTCTAAAATCACCCAGGCACTCTTCTAGTAGAATATACAGACGCAATTTCTAGAAGCCCTTAAGTTAAATATCTAATTCATACCAGTAACCTTTAAACATCTAACAATGAGAAAAATATCGCATTTTGTGTTGAATTATGTAAATTTCCCTAATTGTTTCTGCAGCAGAAATCGGCTAGTTATCTTTTTTAAGAGAAACCACAATAGTCATAGTCAATATCCGACTAGACGATTAGGAGAGTTAGTTTTTCATTTTCCAGAAAGAATCTGAAATTGTATTCGTTGTAATTAATGGAATAATGTCTTTTCCACAAATTAGAACTTTCTAATTTAACATAAATTTTTTATCTTTCTGAATTTTTAACTAATCATTTCAAGCGATCCTTCATTGATAGATTCACGACTTGTTCTGAAAAAAAACAGAACTAGATACCTATTTTTGTTTTTTCAAAAACTATTTTTTTAGTTGTGGTTTCTATACAAGTCCATTGCGCATTTCTGCTTATGAACAATTGATAATTTATTAATGATATTATTAATTATATCTTTTATAAATGAAAAATTATTCCATGTATAAATATAAATATAATTTGCAACCTCTCTGTATAAATAAAATATACCTTGCCACCTCCCTGTAAAAATGAAAATATACCTTGCAACCTCCCTGTATATATAAAAATATACCTTGCAACCTCCCTGAATAAATGAAAATATACCTTGCAACCTTCCTGTATATATAAAAATATACCTTGCAACCTCCCTGTATAGATAAAATATACCTTGCAACCTCCCTGTATATATAAAAATATACCTTGCAACCTCCCTGAATAAATGAAAATATACCTTGCAACCTCCCTGTATATATAAAAATATACCTTGCAACCTCCCTGAATAAATGAAAATATACCTTGCAACCTCCCTGAATAAAGGAAAATATACCTTGCAACCTCCCTGTAGAAATAAAATATACCTTGCAACCTCCCTGTTATTACCGATTTCTATGGCAAGAAGAGCAATCTCCTGTCTAAATAATAAACGTCAGCTAAAATTGTATTTTTGTTTGTAAAAGATGAAAAGTATTTTAGATAAGCAAAATGTTGAGCTTAACAGCATTTTAAAGGGACTGTAGACGGAACTTTAAGTGGCCTTTAACTTTGAAAAAAATGGTTGCCCAATTCACAAAGTAACCATTTAACCCCTCATCTGAAGCATAAATCCATAAGTCACATCAAAAGTAAAAATATTAGAGTACCCTGTTTGAATCGGACATGCCAGTTCTTTTGAATGAAGGTCAAATGAAAATATGTCTACAGTCCCACTTTAACTTGAGGCTTAATGGAAATTTCAGATTATCAAGTGAAACATTTTTCTATAACGAAGATAGCAATAAAACAACACATCCTTAAACTGCCTTGCAAATACATGTAAAACAAACGATCATGAAATCATAAATTTACTTGAACATAAACAAACAAAAAAACATTTTAATAATGAGTGAAAACTAAAAAGAACAAAATTATTTAGTGCAAACCTTAATTCTGGCGGATATTCTCTTTGCTGTCTTCTAGCTAGTACTAAACCAGACTCATAGCTCATAGCTAACCATCTATACCAGATTCTAGATATTATATTGTACAAGGCTCATAGCTAACCATCTATACCAGATTCTAGATATTATATAGTACAAGACTCATAGCTCATAGCTAACCATCTATACCAGATTTTTGATATTATATAGTACAAGACTCGTAGCTCATAGCTAACCATCTATACCAGATTCTAGAAAGTATATAGTACAAGACTCATAGCTCATAGCAAACCATATTTATACCAAATACTAAAAAATATACAGTACCAGACTTATAGCTCATAGTTAACCATCTTTATACCAGATCCTAGATAGTATTCAGTACCAGACGTATACCTCTTAGCTACCCATCTATACCATATCCAAAATTGTATACAGTACCAGACTTATACCTCATAGCTGCCCATCTATACACCAGCTCCTAAATTCTAGATATAATACGGTACCAGACTACTTTAGTTCATGCAGTTAATCAGCTATACCAGATCCTAGATAGTATTTGCAGTACCAGAGTTATAATTAAAAAGCAATACTTTTCGGAGAAGGAGGATAGCTGTTGAATTTGAATTGATATTAATACCCCAATTACAGGAACATATTTATTATAACTTTTTAAAATGATACGAATACGAATACGTACTAAAACTAAATTCATGGAATTTGTAATATAATATTGACCCATTATAAACGATCAATATGTTGTAACCCCCCCCCCCCTCCCGTGGTAGTACACATCAATAACGCACCTGTTAAAAGTTTTAAAACTGCTGAATGGGAAAATATAATTAAAATACCTGGTACAGAGAACAAATTCACGGCTATTGGTTGAAGTACATATACTATATATATAGTACAGTTTTAAACAATATTGTATCTTGTATTTATTCAACTGTAAGTATGTACAGTCCCGAGGACACTTTCTTTAAGAACTGACTGCGTTGCAGCGAGGATTGAGAAGGGGGGGGGGAAGGAGGCCGCGTCTGAGGGCCAGGGGGTGGGAGGACGGGAGGTGGCGCGGGAGGCTGGGACGAGACAGCCTCGTCAGAACCAGGGGCGCATTCTTATTGAGGCCAGCCTCGCCTCGCCAGACACAAACCAGCCTCGCAGGGGAATAAATTCGGATTTTACATTATTTCACATTTAATTACTTAATTAATTTACATTCATAGATTATTCAGAGGGAGAAATTTTGTTGTAAATAAATTTCCTAAAATGCAAAATAATTCTTCCCTCAGGTTCCCCAGGACTGCAACACTTGATGTATTGCAGTAAACAATTCCCCGTTAGAAACCTCTGATAATGAATTATCATCAATTAATAATTACAATTATTAATTAAAGAAATTAGTTCTTTACCTGAAAGATGAAAGCTCCAACTAGCTGTACGTGTACAGCTTTTCCTAATAAACTTATTATGTACACGTGAAATCACACTTTCCTCTAACTCCAATTAGCTGATGACGTTTGTTTAAATAGGAAAAATTCACGTCATGTACTGTTGATGTATAAATTCTAACTATGACAAAAAGAGAACTTTGAAACAGCTGGGTTTTGTACTGGCGCACTTCTATAGCTGAGTGCGTGAAAGGCCGAGAGAGCTCCGAATCTCCGACGCATGCGCTGCGCGGAGTGTGGCGCATTATAATAGAAATTAGAAGCCTTCAGAGTTTCGATTATGAATGAAAGCAGGCAAAGTTCAACTCAAAAGAAAAACACAATAATTACACAAATAGAAACAGAAATAGCAATTATCAACCTCATATGTTCCATATGTTGACGGGTTTAAATATCATTATTTTACATATATCCATAAAATAAAATATTCAGCTTAATTGCATGGGTCCATGAGGTTTTTAAACCTATAGAAAATTCAAGATTTTTTTTACGTGCGAAAACCGGCATTTGCTATGATGCAAGACTTCTAAGCAGGGGCGGATACGGGTGGGGCGGGGGGACATTTGCACCCCCCCCCTGACAGATTCAGGGAGGGACGTAGCCCCCCCCCGANCTTCTGGGAAAATGAATTTCTAGAAAATATACACCCCTGGATCCATAGTACAAGACTTCCCAGCTCAGCCTGTTTTTGCTCTGTTCAGTCTTCATCATAGTAAGGGGGGGGGCAGCACCCCCCTCACTTAAATCCTGTTTCCGCCCCTGCTTCTAAGCTAAGTAATAAGAATAATGATGAAAATATTAAAGATCATACAAATAAATCAATATGACTACAATTTTAATAAAAAAAATAATGTAAATTTTCCCTTCCTCTTTTTACTCGGTTTGCAATGTTCATATCATCCTCGCGGTTTGCAGCAAAATATTTTACGTCAATAACTCAATAACAATATTAAATCAACTAAATTCTTATCATTTGCCTAAAATTGATGCCTTAAGAATAAATTGATTACGTTAAAATTTAAACGTAGATGTAATATTTAACTCGTGACATTTAGTTACAGGGTGTTCCACGAAACATGACAGTTGGTAAATAGTTTTGAATGTCGTCTTTCATACACTGTTTTAGATAGTCAAGGCTTTATGCAGTTTATTTCGTTTAAAAATCTTAATTGCTCAAATATATTTTACTTTGAAATTAATTTTACGAACTTGACTCCTATATAATAATTTTATAATCGTCTTTGGTATTAAACAATTATACAAATTATATAAGAAGACATTCTAAACTATTTACCAACTGCCATGTTTTGTAGGACACCCTGTATATCCTTGTTTTATGAGTTCTTCGTGCCCTAAAATTTGTAATTATTCAACACCAATTTTTAAACACCTTTTATTTATGTTGATGTTTGTTTATCTTTTTTTTCTAAAAAGTTGTTTACTTAAATAGTTGAAATAAATGTATTAACAGCAGTAACATCAAACATGTCTAGGTGGAGAGATATTATTATTGGTAATTTTACATTTAAATTTTCTTTATCCTTCTTGGGATTTTTTATATTATTGCAGAGACTCAATGCAAAACTGTGGCATAAGAAGACGACTTTTTATAAACTCATATTATATATTTAAAGAGTCCAATTGAGCATAAAAAAAACAATAATATTTCCTTTCTAACAAGATCAAATACACATATAGAATGCTAAAATGTCGTCTCCTTATTTTAATTTATTGAATAAAACGAATATAGCCCAATTCAGAACGAAATTCTTCGTATCTCCGGTAATATTGAAAGCACGAAAAAGGCAGATCACATTTTGGAAATGCCAATATTAGGGGTATTTTGTGATTAATAACTTTAGAATTTAATTTGTAAGATTAGTTATACGAATAAATGTTGCAAGTTATGTCAAAGATCAAAAACGACCTTCAAATCGTCTAGACACTGTCATGTTTCGTGAGACACCCTGTATCTGGCCCTATTTAAAACAGGGCCTGCGCAAAGATAGTCCTAATAATAATAGATATGGCAACAGGAGTTTACCCAAATAGTGTAGTAACAGGCCCATAGCCAGGGGGGTGGTGGAGGTGTAAGGGGACAGCCCTTTTTTCTTGTCTGCGTGTACTTTCAACTAAATGCTACTACTTATATCCTGGATCCATTCTTTAGTACACTGCAGAATGGATCCAATGCTATGGCTTGAATGCCATAGTTAAATCAGAAATACATACTCAAATTCATCACCCAACCAATCTTTTTTTTTGAAGTTTTGGTTTGCATTGCTCTTCAGGTCGTCAAAATAGAATATTTTACATGCAATATTAATTTTCGTGTGTTTTGTATGACAAACGAAGCTTAAAAATTTATTAAGGGTATTCAACTAGGAATATAGTACTTCAGAAAATAGACACTTTATGATATCTCTATCCCTGACTTAATTGCTTGTTTTGGATACAAATCTTGATTTGTCGTGGGTTTTAGATGTCTCTGTTATTATTTTTTCCATTAGTTAGTCTCATAGGAGTTTAGGATATCAAGCATTTAAACAATTTTGTTGTTATTAAAACAATTGTAACATATACAGATTTCTCAATATATCCGTAAATTTTAATTGTGCAAAAAAGGTAGACCACATTTTGGAATTCCCAAAGACTAGTAATTTTAGATTTTAATTGTTGTAACTGGGATAGGTACTACAAAGATGTATTGACGTTATAATGCAACGCAAAACAAAGACTATTTACAAGTCGTCACTAAATTCTCATTTTTATTGGGACACCCTGTAGTACGTATCTAAAAATAAATTATTGGACTTCTACAGAAACCTGTTTTAGTTTCAATATTTTTATAGACATATTGTATTTGTATAAAGTAAATATAAGTCTAAAAGGTTGATTTCACAGTGTGGTTTTAGCTTCACTTTAAAAATAATTAATCTTTTTGTATTAGCTACGTAAATAAAATGAGCAGTAAAATTTAAATGATCAACATGTTCTGTCATCAAATATAAGAAAAGGAATTGAGTCTTTGGAACAAAATCAAATATTTAAACCTCAATATCTTAAGAACTCGATATTGTAAACCTTTGATATTTCAAACTCTGATTATTTGATCTAACAGAATTCATAGTTTGAAATATCTAAGGTCTGCAGCATTTGGTTCCAAAGATATCGTGATTAGAAAATCAGAGTTTGTGGCAAAGACTCAATTCCTTTAAAATAAAAAGTTAATTATGAACATTTTCTGTTTACTAAAAAACATCAAATTCAGAGAACTAGTTTTTGCGTAACAACAATAACAAAGGCAGCCGATCTAATGTAAACAAACATGAGTTAGTAAACGGTGAATCTTCATCTAATGCCAGAGATGCGCCAGATGTCTGTTTTTCATTTGTGTTATTGTTTACAATCTTTATTATTGTTGTTACGCAAAAACTAGTTCTTCAGCAGTCCAAAAACGTCACAGCAAAGTGTACGGCAACCCTATCGCCCCCTCCTTCTATTCAATTCTCCTTGGTAGATTGTAGTATACAAGTGTACACACAAATATATACATGTCATATTAGAGTATCCCCAAGCTTTAACGTGCCAAAATACCCACAAATCACTAGCAAAATCTAGTATTTTCTGCTTACAAATTTTTATATTAGTCTTATAGAATTTCTATAAATGATTTATTCGTTTTAAATTTTCTGATTATTCCCGTAATTGTAATTTAGAGCTGTAAACGACCTGTTACATGATTTGGGCACCCTGTACTTTTCTAGATAAGAAGCCGAGCAATTAAACTTTGTTGTATTTTCATTTTGTTTTTAAGCTCACTGGTCTGATGGCATCCCTATATTTCTAAATATCTGATTACCAAATAATTTGTTTACCGCGTAATTGTATTTAATTATTATTATTTTCCAGTGAACTAATTTTGATCATTACAATTGTTATTGTTTATTAAATGTGTGCCATTTTTTTACATAATCAGTGTTACATGGTGATAAGGACATTTAGTGATCGCATGGTGATTAAGACGCATAATCAGTGTTACATATGGTGAAAAGGACGCTCAGTTTGTGTTGCACGATGATAAAGACGCATGATCAGTGTTATATTGTGAAAAGGACGCATATTTTGTGTTGCATGTTTATAAAGACGCATAATCAGTGTATACATTGTTGAAAAGGACGCACAGTTTTTGTTGCTTGATGATTAGACGCATAATAAGTGTTACATGGTGATAAAGACGCATATTTATTTTTGCATGTTGATAAGAACGCATGGTGAAGGACGCGCATTTAGTGTTGCATGGTGATAAAGATGCATAATTAGTATTCAAGGAGTCCTTATTCGGAACGAGGGAGGGGGTGCAGGGCTGCCATAAGCCCCGTGAAATAACCTCCGGAGCCTGTTGATACGAAGAATGTCCTCCGAGTCCCGCAAACCATCTCCGCGCCTCTCGCTGCCTCTCCAAGCCTCTGCCATTCTGTGTCCATGCCCCGCATTTTGGTCTCAACAAAAAGATATTTTGCTTTTACATCCAAAAAATTTTTTTTCAAATAATCTCAACATGATAAAATAGTTTGAAATTATGCATAAACCATTTTTTAAGTCTTTTGATTGAGATAAATTATTGCAATTAAATATAAAGGTAGAGAAGTTTTTATTATTTTACAGTAGGGTTTCCAGTCATGATTACGTTACGCGTAATTATGCGTAACACTTTCTTTCACTTACGTAGGAGCATTACGCGTAATTACGCGTTTATTACGTTAACAAAAGAAAGTCTAGTTTCATGTAATTAATGCGTAATTACGCAAAATTACGTAATACGAAACAATTCCGCAATAAATAAAGTACATGTTCATTCTCAGAAATAATTATAGTGGGAAAGTATGTGTAAGGTGATGCCCGCTACAACCATTTCAAACATATTTTGACGATTTTATTGACATTTTTTTCAAACAAAGTAGGTTGAAATATTAACAAGTCGTCGAAAATTGAAAATTTATAGATTATGTATTTTTTGATAAAAATAAATTGTTGGCCCTTTGTTAAACTTTTTAGTTGTTGAACTTCAAAATTTCGTAGATGTAATTATTGCAAAATTTCGCAAAATTACTTTGTAGAAATTACGGTGTGATTTTGCAAAATTGAAGTTTTGCTAATTACGCAAAATTAATACAAAATTTCATGAAATTACCTCGTAGAAATTATGCGAAATTACAACGTAATTACGCGTATTTATAGTTTTGTCCCTTAAACGTAATCATTACGAAATTTCGCGAAATTGTGTTGTAGAAATAACGCGAAATTACACCGTAATTACACGTATTTATAGTTTTGCCTAATATGCGTAATCATTACGAAATTTCATGAAATTACATTGTAGAAATTACGCGAAATCACACTGTAATTACGCGTAATTATAGTTTCGCTTATTACGCTTAATCATTACAAAATTTTGCGAAATTACATTGTAGAAATTGCGCAAAATTACGCTGTAATTTCGCGAAATGGATATTTCCCCAATTACGCGTAATCCTGCGAAATTACACGAAATGAAAATTATTACTAGTAACTGCACGTAATTATGCGTAAGAGAATAACCTATTATGTTGGAAACCCTATTTTACAGGTGTATCTTGCATGAATCAAACTATATTAGCATTTGCTTTGTTTATATTTTTCATAAGAAAATAAGTTAAGATCAACTGAAAGCATTAACATTTGAAATTTATTAAACGATAAACTATGAAGAGATATATTTTGATTTTTGGTTTGTTAAGCAACAAAAGGTAAATAAAAAAATACAGCAAGCAGAGATCAAAATGCGGAGGCTTGGAAATGTAGCAGGAGGCACGGAGACAGTTTTGTGGGATTTGGAGGTGATTCTGCGTTAGGAGGCTCTGGAGGTTACTTCACGGGGCTCTGCACCCCCTCCCTCTAACGACGCATTTATGTCTTTAGTGTACTTTCAAGGTGAGAACATAAATACAGAATGTAGGGTTGAATTAAACAAGAAATACATTTAATACAAAATTGGGTTACTGAATACAGGATATAAGATACATACAGGATATTAGATTCACACAGGATATTAGATTCAAGGATATTAGATTCATACAGGATATTAGATTCATACAGGATATTAGATTCACACAGGATATTAGATTCATACAGAATACAGGATACAGAATCTGGATCGAGGATCCAAGATACAGGATATTACATAAATTCTGGAATTAGATACATACAGGATACAGTATATGGATACAGGCTACAGGATATTAGATACATACAGGATACAGTATGCGGATACAGGATACAGTTTATGGACACAGGATACAGAATAAATTAGATACCTACAGGATACAGTATATGGATACAGGATATTAGATACAAGCCGGACCAGGCACATTCCAACTTTTTCTAGCTGTTTCGTTAACGGTTAGTTCCAACCGTAAAAAAGAAAATTTTCTGGTAGCAATAAATTTTAAAGCTAAGAACGGAATGTTCGTTTCGTTAACGGCTTTAACCGTTTTTTTAATAACGATTATTTAACTATCTCAATTTTGATAACGACATTAACGGAAAATTTTCAACAATCGTTAACGGTCTATTACGTTATTAATGGCGCAAAGCACCAAAAAATCGTTGTCTATTACAGTGTTAACAGTTTACAAAATCGTTATAGGCAGCCGTTAACTGTCTACTATAGTATTAACGGTTTACAAAATCGTTAACGGCACAGCTGTTAAGGTTTTTTTTCGTTATTAACATTGCTAAACGCCAAAAAATTCTTTAACGGTTATGAAATCGATTAAATTGCAGCCGTTAACGATCTTTTGTAGTATTAACGGCGTTAACGGTTTGTCAAATCGTTAACGGCACAAAAAGCAATTGAACTATATTTATCCTGTCTACGGACGAGTAGTATCTAGATATCCAAATCAACTATATTTATCCTATTCTGAGCACCCAGATTCTTTCACGGCTGGAAAGCTCCAAATATATTTATCAATATTCTATCTCAAAATTTTATTCTCAGCAAATAAGAATGTGAACACAGAAGACTACATTTTAAAACATCAAAATTTTTTATTATTTACAAATTGAATGCAATTTTAAGCATAAAAAACTAACAATTCACCGTTCTAAAAAAAGTCCGTTCCGTTTTTGTTTTCAACAGTTATTTTTTATAAAAAACGGCTAATCCGTTTCGTTAACGGTTTAAAAATTAACATACAGGATATTAGATACATACAGGATACAGTATATAGGTATACAGAATAGAGGATATTATTTACTTACAGGATACAGTTTATGGATACAGGATACAGTATATGGATACAGGATACAGTATATGGATACAGGATACAGTTTATGGATACAGGATACAGGATATTCAACGTTGATTAAATTATTTTCTGTTTCAGTATTGTTGCTGAGCTGTCAGACTGCTATCAGTTTAGAAAAGTAAGAACTATTAGCGTGTCTCATTGACCAGTTTAAGGCGACCAATTCGATTATTTTAAAAGATGAAAATTTTAAACCATTGATATTTTACTTTATTTTCGGTAATTCTTTCTTTTTAGCCCTTAAAAGAGTTATTTTAGCAGTGTAACTGCATTGTATATGTAATGTGTGCAAAGCCAGTAAGAATAATAATATATTAAAAAATTAAACAAAAGTACAAATCTAATGTTGCTACAAGGTCTCAAATGAAAAGATTTTTTAAGGAAAACTGTTCTTATTGAGACTCTAAATGGACCGGTTCTTGGAAGCGTTGAGAGTGCTCTGGATCCAAGGAATTAATCCATTTCTTAAAATGATATTTTAACATTTTTTCATGAGCTCATGAACCGTACAACATCTTTTTTTCACAAACATTATCCAAATGGATTTTCGTTTAGATTCAACCAGGGATCATATCTTTCAACATTTCCTTTTTTATCCACATTTCTAAAAATTACTTTAAAAACTATTGTTATTGTCAAATGTTGAAAAATAACGACTAAGAGTATTGAATATAAAGCTTTCTATGGGATTCCCTTTGCACAGCCGCCACTTGGAGATCTACGTTTTCGGTAAAAGATGAACCAACAAGTTTATGTTAAAATAAAATCTTTAAAAAATGTATCAAGACATTGCAGTGTTGATAACTATAGTTTAATTACAACTATTTCTAGACCACCCCAACCAGTGTCCAATTGGACAGAGCCAATCAATGCAACAGAACAGAATTACAGAATATGTTACCAGGTATTTGAAAGCCTGGAGGGGGGGAGGGGGAGAGTATATCCCCTATTTTGTTTTTGCCTGATCGCTTTCAAGTTGTACTACCATACTGAATTCCATTAAATGACTGACTTGAATGAGCTATAATTTTGAAAGTTACTTAAAAACACCAAACTTTATAGAAGTCATGGAGAACAAAGCTTTATAAGCATTCTTTTCTTTTTAACTTTTGGATTAAAACCTAAGAGGTGTAAAAAATGTATAAATGAAACTGTAAGCATATTTTCAAAGTGGAACTTCATGCAAAGATAGCAATTCCCGATTTACAACGGTACCATTGAAACCTCAATTTCTAACAAGCAAGAAATGCACAAGTCACTTTCGCAGACCGCAAATGATTTTTTAAATAAAACACAAAACGTGGATATCTATTCATGCATGATTAGACAAAGCTTTTAAGGGTATCATCGACCATTGTCAGCTTTGCATGGATCTGGCCACTTGACATTACGTTTACTGTTGATTTAAGAATAAGTAAACAACAGAGTAAAAATCACCGTTCTACATTCTAGTTAAAAAATTTTGTTAACAATTGAAATTCGAAAAAATAAAGAATTATAATTTTATTTGATATCAGGTTGGAGGAATCATGTCAGCTGTTGGAGCACGTAAGAATTTTAGAATTAATAAATTGTTTAGTTCTTTTTTCATTCAAATAAAATCTTTGTTGATCATTTTACAGTTAAGTTCAAATGTAAAGAGACATCGGAAGAATTTATAAAATCCGATATCTTCCTCGTTATTTCTCAGCCAAAGGATTAAGAGGTACCGTTGTGATTCGGACATGCAGCTCTATACATTCAAGGTTATGACGTCTAGAATCCCTTTAAGTAGATTTAATATCCTCAGCTTAGACTGAGGGGTCCAGAAATCACAAACAGTCTAAATCTCATCAATAATTGATTTGGGGAAAATCATCTCTTTACTATATTTGGACTAATTTTTCTCATTCGTAATTTTAATTTAATTTTAATGTTATTTAGAGAGTAAAAATCAATGTTTTCTATTTGTGCATAATTTTGCATATTTTTTCTCTTTTCTTTTGGAAACCTGTATTTTCAAAAAAATTTATTTAAACAAATTTAAACTACACCATTTATATATGTATTTATATCTTTGTGCGTGAATAAATCTTTATAATAATAATTCACCTTGTTTTTGATTTCAGATGAAGAGGAGACAGATGATTGTTTACAGTTGACAGTTTATGTGCCTTTAATCTCAAATAGTTCATCTTCTTCTTCAATGCCAGTTCTTCTATGGATCTCAGGCGGAGGGTTTCTGATAGGTAGGATGGAACCAATTATGAATGAATGAATTTCATTTTCTGTATTTTCTTGATTTTAAAACCTGAACTATTCAGTTGATATTAGTATACAACTCTCATCAACAAACTGATATACTGTTAACGGCAAATTGGTATATCTACCGTTAATACCATTAAAAATTCGAGATCATCAACGAACGGCAACTTCATTAAAAAACGAACGGATACATAAGCCTGTTCTTCTTTTTATTTTATCTTTATTTTATCTAACCGTTTTTTTCAACCAAGTGAAAAAGTTTAAAAATGCCTGAAAAGTTAACATTTAACAAGAATATTTTTATTCGTTTCTTTTACAGGAGGAAGTCATTGGTATGGACCAGATTTTCTAATGATTCACGAGGTAAATGAAAAATACGTATTTTAGATATGTTAGCTATAATGGCCAAATCGGCTGGACCAAATGGGCTGAAATTTTTCGAGAAAACCTATTGATGCCCTGGGGGTATAAACAAAGGCTAAAAACATCGATTTTTCTTTATTGAATTTTTTCGATAGGCAACGCCGGGCACTTCAGCTAGGTACTAATAAACTTAAACTTCATCTTTGGCAACTGGTGGATAATAAGCCAGATAGTACGTTTTCCCTTTACACAATGTAAATGTAATTCAGTAAATGTTAATACAAGAGGGGCCAACAAACGGTGTGAATGTGATTCTCCTAGAATCTCGTATTGCCCCCCTGGCCCCCCGGTGGGAAAAAAATGTTTGTGCTTCGTGCTTAATTCCGGCATTTTTTGTTTGCTATTCTTAAAGGTTATCCTTGTTGTCATCAACTACAGAGTTGGTCCTCTTGGATTCCTAACCTTGGGGACTCAAGATGCACCTGGAAATATGGGACTTCTTGACCAGGTAGAATAGAACATAGTCCTGGAAATATGGGACTTCTTGAACAGGTAGAGCAGAATATAGTCCTGGAAATATGGGACTTCTTGACCAGGTAGAGCAGAATATAGTCCTGGAAATATGGGACATCTAGACCAGGTAGAGCAGAATATAGACCTGGAAATATGGGACTTCTTGACCAGGTAGAGCAGAATATAGTCCTGGAAATATGGGACTACTGGACCAGGTAGAGTAGAATATAGTCCTGGAAATATGGGACATCTAGAACAGGTAGAGCAGAATATAGTTCTGGAAATATGGGACTTCTTGACCAGGTAGAGCAGAATATAGTCCTGGAAATATGGGACATCTAGACCAGGTAGAGCAGACTATAGACCTGGAAATATGGGACTACTGGACCAGGTAGAGTATACTGAACATACTCTTGGAAATATGGGACTTCTGGACTAGAGTATACTAAACATAAACACCTGGAAATATGTGACTCCTGGACCAGGTAGAGTATATATACATATACTTTGCTTGTCTGACTGTTAGTTTGTTTGTAGCCAAAAAAACGTCAAAACGGCAGAACCGATAAGGCCCAATTTTTGTGGGACCTCGCGTGACCCCAGGGAAGGTTTATGGATGATCAAATTGTCTAAATTTGACTAACAAAATTCGATTTTTGAAAATTTTGACTGAATATACTCCTGGAAATGTAGGACTGCTGGACCAAAGTATACTAAATATACTCCTGCCTGATGGGACTCCTGGACCCGAGTATGCTGAATATGGGACTTGATGTTTTAATTGTAATGATGATTTAACATTTATATTAATATTTTAAGATTGCTGCACTGCAATGGGTCCAGGATAATATTGCCTTGTTTGGAGGTGATCCAGACAGGTATAATATACTGCCATGTAATCTAATATTCAAACTCTACTGGGGTCGGTAATAATATCAAAACAACAAAGACTTTTTAGAAATATTTTTTTAAACCTAACAATTGCATTCAACTTCGAAGTTTTAAAGTAAACAAAGAGAAGCTGTTAATTGACAACTTCTCAAAAGCTTGATAGAAAATTTCAATTGAAATTGAAGGTCGTCTTCACTATATTTATATATACAACGACGACTGTATGAGAAATGTTTGCCCCCCCCCTGAAGTGCTGGGGAGAAGACAAAATTACCAGTCATGTGGGTGGGAGGGGGGAGGGTGTTAAGGATTGTGCTGAGTTTACNGTGAATAATCCTGTATATTTCTAGAGTAACTGTGTCTGGTGAATCCTGTATATTTCTAGAGTAACTGTGGCTCGTGAATAGTCCTGTATATTTCTAGAGTAACTGTTTCTGGTGAATCCTGTATACTTCTAGAGTAACTATATCTGGTGAATAATTCTGTATATTTCTAGAGTAACTGTGGCTGGTGAATCTGCAGGAAGTTTTTCAACCTTTTACCATCTTGCATCTCCTAAAAGCAAAGGACTGTTTAAAAGAATTATTGGTGAATATCCTTTTTTTGGTAAAATTTCTGAATTTGACATTCTGAAATAATTTTGTGAATATATGTAGGTCAGAGTGGACTGGGTGGTTTAGCTCCAGGATTTCATCAGTTTACACCACAGGAAGCAATCAGGTAAACTTAGTTTTCTTTTTGAAAGAATGGTTTAGTTAGGATTCAAGAATAACGAATATCGCAAAACTCCAAATTCGCAGAAATTTGTAACAAGTTTTGAAGAAATTTGAAGTTTTTATCTCGTTTTTAGAATTTTAAAGTTAAATTTAATTTAATCAAGAAGTTTTTATAAATCTCAAAAAGTTTTATTTTAATCATGCTTTTGATTTTAAATTTTAAATTTTTAAAAACAAAACCAAATTTTGCAATGGGTTCGTAAATGTCGTCGTCCTTGATTTTATATTTCAATAAAATTACAGATATGGTCATGAAGCTGCTATAGAAGTTGGATGTCTTCAGGTCTGAAATTTTAATAAATATTTAAATAAATTTTAAATGTTTTCTAACATTTATTTGTAAAGTTGTTTCCTGAGGCAATACTTGACTGTTTGAAGCATGAATCTGACTTCTGGTTGAGTCTGGTAGACTTTGCAAGTAAGTATTAAACAGCACAGTCAAATTTGAACTTTTTTTTAACTTTTCTGAAAAGTGCAATTTTTCGGAATAATTTTTGTTCATTAGTGCTTCCCAAAATTGAATTTTTGCTTTTTATGAAAAATTTTTTCAAAAAGAAAATTTTCCCTAACTGTAGAATATAGGTCGTTAAAGGGTGCTTTACCAAAATCTTCTTATTTTGAACCTGATTTCCTGGTCGTTATTAAGCCTTTGTACAGTCGTTGATGATGTTATTGATATATATCGGTCTTTGTGAATTCAATAAGGTAAACAGAGTATGTCAATATTGATGCAATCTACTTAATCAATAAGGAATATGAACAGCATCAATCAACAAATTCAAAAACAGCTTTTAAAATATATCTTATTGGATCGGACGAATTTATATAAATTTTACTGATAATTTAACAACAAGACGTAGGTTAATTAAAAAGTTTTTCATTGTTCGAATGTTTGAAAGAAATTGCGAACTTAATTGTTTGAGATTCTTTTCAGATATAGTCTTGCTTACAATTCTCATCCATGCTCTCTTTAAACAAGAGTCAAAATTGTTTCTGTTTCTAAAATACAAAAACATTTTTAATTTTTTGAATTATTCTATTTCAATTTAATGGTATTTCCTCTCCTGAAGATAAATAGCTGATACGGTACTCTTGTAAATTTAATTTGATGGCGTGATGGACTTCACAATGCTTAATATTTTTTTCAAGAACGGCTGTTTTCGTTCCAAAACGATTTTAAAATTAATGATTTTTGCCTTGCGTTAACGGACTCTTCCGTTAATTTTCAAAAACTTGTCACTCGTCAAATGAACTTTGCCCAGTCCTGCGAGGAAGGGAACTCCCGCACGCTATGAGCCTCCACTATGCAGACACGATCCTCCCAGATTTGCTAAGCAGACCAAGCCTCCGCCATACAATGAGATTCTCCGCTATACAGTAAACAGAGAATAGTTTCCTTAACACTCTTGGTTTTTCCATGAATTACAATAGTTTTATGACCATTTGATTGGTTTATAAAACGTGAAACATTTCTTACGCAAAAAGGGAAACATTTTTAGAAAAAATTCTGAAGGTAATTTTATTTGATATTTTATACTCTTTGATTTAAGCGATACCCTTTTTTTTGAAATTTTTTACGAGATTAATATAATCAATAATTTTTCATTGACAAATGATCTAAATCTAAATAAATATCCGAAAAAGGTATTGCTTAAATCAAAGATTAATACAAAACAAACTAAGTTCAATTCAGAAATGAATTTCCAAATAGCCTTCTTACTGCGTAAGAAATGTTTTATTGTTAGCATAAATCTTGTAAACCTATTTATGAGTCAATATAAGTTAAAAATCATGACAATCAATAAACAACATTAATCTCAAGTAAAATTACTTTGCCACCATGTTGAAAAATATGAAAATAAATTCTATATTACATGTAAAAACCAAGAACTATTAGAAAGCTCTGCTGTATAGCGGAGGCTCGGTTACTGCATGGCGGAGGCTCGGTCTGCCTTGCAAATCTGGGAGGCTCGTGTCTGCATGACGGAGGCTCATGGCGACCGTTGGTCCCCTCCCTCGCCCTGCATAATGCCCATCTCTAATATCGATGCCTGTGTAAAGTTGTAAAGGTGTGTATGTGTTAAGTCCAGTCTATTTTAAGACCCGGGCAGACATCTAAACTATAGCGAGCTGTACAGTACACATACAGATTATACCAAGCAAAACGGGATAGTACACCAACTAAACCAGCACTTTCTAGGAAAAGTCTAGTGTGGAGAGTTTAACGTTTTGTTTTGTAATCGTAATAATGAAATTCTTGTAACAAGATTTTCTTGACATTGTGTTGATAATCCCTTTGTTATTAGTTGGTGTATTGTCTCAGCCTGTAGTGGATGGACAAATTACAGGAATCTCATATTTTCAAAACATTCATTCATTTTTCTTGACAATATTAAACTTACTAATAATTACAAGATTAGAATAAAATTATGCCTTTGCAACAAACTCAAAGATTTGTAACCTGATTTTTTAAACTTGTGATATTTTAAACTTAGACTATGATATCAGAAGTCAGAGTTTGAAATATTTTACGACAATGGGTTGTAAAGATATAGGGATTACAAAATAAGAGTTTGTGGCAAAGACTCAATTCCGTTTCCTTTCTTCAAAGTGAATTTCTAAATTTATTTCTATGGGTTTTTTTTCATGATAATTTAGAGCAAGAAAATAAAGAAAATATATCAAGATGACCCTTACCTCCCGGAATATCCAGAAATTGTTTTTCAGGTTTTCAGGATCATTTTTAAACAGATAGCCTTGCAAGATTATCTCATTAAAGAACAAAATTTCGATTTAAAAAAAAAAATTCTGTTTTAAAACTGTTAAACAGAGCGGGAATTATGATAGGAGCGTGGACATCCTATTGGGAGCAAACTATAATGAGGAAAGAACATACCTTTATGTTAAAATTATTAAAAGTCGAGTCGAGGGTGAGAAAGCGATGAAAAGAAATGAGTTTTTACCAAAAGCTCGCATTTTCTAACCCACCTGATGGTGTAAACATTAGATATTTCAAACTATGATGAAAAAGTCCAAGTTTAAAATATGAAATGTTAATACCATCAGGTTTCAAAGATATAGGGAATAGAAAATTTTAGTTTGTGGCAACAACTTAATTCCGTTGCATCATGGCCAATCAAAGAGCTTTGAACTTTTAGTTAGCATTTTTGATATCTGGCTTAGGACTTATTGATAAATTCTTAAAACTGGTCCAGGGACTCCTCATCACTCAAGCATTCATAGCACTTCCTTTTCTTCTTCCGGTAGCAATGGATCAGGTAATTTATCATCATTATCATCATTATCATCATTATCATCATTATCATCATTATCATCATTGTCATCATTATCATCATTATCATTATTATCATCATTATCATCATTATCATCGTTATCATCGTTATCATCGTTATCATCGTTATCATCGTTATCATCGTTATCATCATTATCATCATTATCATCATTATCATCATTATCATCATTATCATCATTATCATCATAATCATCATTATCATCATTATCACATAATTGATATAAAATATTATATTTCAGTGGGATACTCTGGGACCTTTATCCTTGTTTATGAAGAAAGCCTTACAAGTAACAATATTTACTTTTCAAAAATATATAAGCTTCTGAATTTTTTAAAAATTAATATTTTCCTTTTAAAATGTTTTAGTATAGATTGCTCGCTCAGATATTAAATATGTATTTATTTTGTTGTTACACTGAACCTATTTTGAGAATATATTTAAAAATCACTAACTAAACGTTTTATTCCTTATCGATAAGAATAATGATTTTCAGGTTACTGATGAAGACAGTTTATTAGCTAGAGAAATACTTCAACATTACACTGGTAAAATAATAATTTATTTAATAATTTTACGGAGTGATATTGACTAAGATTGAAGTAATAATGAGATGGAAAAAAGTATGTAAATCATCCGCAACGGTCCGGTTTTGGATAATCTTGGCCATTTTGAATAATTAATCCTTCTACCAAGGACGTACCCCGGAAGAAGTGACCATGGATGACCTTCCTAAACTGACCGACATGTTTACAGATGCATTCTTCTGGTTTGGAAACCATAGGTTCACATTTTCACATTCATTTTTACAAAAATCTAAATTTTAGAAATGAGATAACTTATTTCGTCAATTTCAAAAAGTTCAAAACTTCAAAAAGTTCATCTCTAAAATTTAAACATATTTTGTCAACTGGTTTTTACTAATCAAAAATTTATTTGCTTCAAAAGTTTCCACTGTAGGTATCGAGTTTAGGCGTTTTACAGCGTTACACCATCACATTCAAAAGTTTTGATCTCAAGCTTTAGTAAAATCCAACAATTAAAAAAAAATGCTTGAGTCATTAACTTTTTTTAATTCACAAAATTGTGTGCTTTCATTTGAGGAATTTTAAGTATTTTTATTTATCAAAATTTACTAATTAAAAGTTTTTTTTGTAAGTTGCAAGACTCTTTGGTCTTGCTTTTTTCTTAAAACTTGACATTTTTATGCCTACTGTAGTTAATATTTATAATGTACTACTTTCTCTGTACTTAGGTTTATTGAGATGCATAGAGGACATGCTGAGGGTACATTTTATCAGTATATAAATAAACATATTAATGACGATTTTCAGGTAATATCGAAACTAAAGGGACTAGATATGTAATTTTAAGTAAATATTTGTCTGATCGAGAATGAATGAGATATTTTTGTTTTCCTAGCTAAAAATTGCTTGTTTTCAACTGATGGTTCTTAAAAAACATAAGCAATTTTGCTCTTCAGACAAAATGATGGAAGTTTTCAGAATCTAGCACGTTTTATAATAGAAAATATCTTCCTCATTATTACTCAGAGAGAGGTTTACTTTTTTTGGGACAGTTATGTAAAATAACCACGCGTTCCGAGAAGTTTTCGGGGGAAAATTCGCACATTTTCATCCCCAAAAGACGATACAATTGTGTACAACTACTTTTTCGGGAAATTATAAATTTTACTTTACCAAGGGTTCCCCCCGACCAATTTTGTCTACAAAACATCCCTCGATCCGCGCTCCATGTTTTGTAGACAAAACTGGTCTAGGGAACCCTTGGTTAAGTGAAATTCGCATAACTTCCCTGTAACCTGTAAAGTTTTTAACTTTAATAATTTATTTGAATTAAGGGATGTGGGCACAAGCTCATGCATACAAATAAAATGACATATCAGTAAACCTATTTCCAGTTTGTTATTGATTTCTTTCTATCATTTGTATTACTGAAGATTGATTAGGAGACGTATACCCCAACTTGTTCCGTTGCGCCGTTGTCTTAAATACTTGACTATAGGTTACCCTATAAACCATAGTGAACTATTAATTTTGGATAAACGATAATGATTTTTGTTAAACGCATTTTCGTTAAGTAACTAACGGCTTGAATAAAAATGGAACTTCAGATCAGATTGAGTTGTGTCCTTCTGGATGTAGCTCCGTCAGACATTTTTCAAACAAATTCATTTTTCATTTTTTTTGTTCCTCTGTCTTTTCTCTTGTGTCTATCATTTCCTTTCATGTTTTGTAAACTCTGGATTCTCTGGTTCTGTAAGAAAGTTTCTCTCATATTCACCTACTAATCTATTTCTTACTTCCGGCTTCCTTGTGCTATTCTTGCTGCACTTTGATTGTATCAGCCTGTGTAAATGTCATGTTCATCAGTGCCCATCTAGTAGTCTATTACTTGATAAAAACTCAACACTCCGGCTAGAACGCACTTCCTTCAACCTCCTTGTAAATTATAACTTTGAATTGTATTGTATGGAATGCGAGACAAGATTCAGTGACTGTTAGGAATCAGTTGTACTTATTAATTGATTAACTGGCATGTGTTTAAAACTTATATATAAATAAAACAAAATAATTTTCAACAAATATAATGCAAAGATTTTAAGAAATGGTTTACGATTTTAACTCGTTGCTTCATATAACTTTACTGTAAAGTAATTGTAAATAATTACAACTGTAAATCGTGATACAATTATTTTCAGTTTACCTGGACGGGTCTTAAATCTCTCCCTGGAGTTTGGAAAGCCATTATAAATCAGAAATTTAAAATAATGTTTAAAGATTTGCTGAAAACATTTAAAAGTAAAATTTCTAAACAATTTAATTTTTCTATTTCTCCTCAATACACCTATTTACTGGGTAATTAACAGATTGTTTAATAATTTTAATTTAATTTGGCCAAATTTTATTCAACCCATTTTATATCTTATTTAAGTTCTATTGGTTTATTGAGATAAATTTGCTGTTATAGGCTGAAAAGCCGTGATCTTGAAGGGATAGTAATGGTACTCCGGCTAGCTCAATCCCTCGCTTCTTCATTTGATTTGATTTGATTTAATTTGTTGAGAAGTATTTTATGAGAGCTGATTCTAGTCATGCAGATGAGCTGTGTTTAATCTTTTCTCCTATACTAACTAATCAAAATAAAGAAAGAAGGTTGGTTAAAAAAACTGACAGAAAAAGCTCAACTTTTTTGAAATAGGTTAAAAAAGAGTGCACTGTTAGATGAAGCTTTACAATTTTGTTCGTTATAACTAACGGAAGTATTTCGAACATTTTGTTCATAATATTGAACTACCAGAAACATTAGGAACATTTTGTTCATAATATTGAACTAACAGAAACATTATTTTGTTCATAATGTTGAACTAACAGAAGCATTAGGAACATTTTGATCATAATATTGAACTAACAGAAACATTTGGAACATTTTGTTCATAATATTGAACTAACAGAAACATTAGGAACATTTTGTTCATAATATTGAACTAACAGAAACATTAGGAACATTTTGTTCATAATGTTGAACTAACAGAAACATTAGGAACATTTTGATCATAATATTGAACTAACAGAAACATTTGGAACATTTTGTTCATAATATTGAACTAACAGAAGCATTAGGAACATTTTGTTCATAATATTGAACTAACAGAAACATTAGGAACATTTTGTTCATAATATTGAACTAATAGAAGCATTAGGAACATTTTGTTCATAATATTGAACTAACAGAAACATTTGGAACATTTTGTTCATAATATTGAACTAACAGAAGCATTAGGAACATTTTGTTCATAATATTGAACTAACAGAAACATTAGGAACATTTTGTTCATAATATTGAACTAACAGAAACATTAGGAACATTTTGTTCATAATATTGAACTAACAGAAACATTAGGAACATTTTGTTCATAATATTGAACTAACAGAAACATTAGGAACATTTTGTTAAAAATAAGACACAGAATGTTAACCTTGTTAATGTTAAACTAAATGGTGTCCTAATAAACATTTAGGAATTAAGAGACGATTGAATTGAAAATCGTCATTGATATCCGATAGTTGATAAATGACAAAAAGGGTATCATGTCTTAAGAGCTTTTCCAAATGTGGTCTGCCTTATTTACATCTTCAGAGTTGACGGAGAAATCAAATATTTGAACAATTTTGTTTTAATTTAATAAATTGAAATCTGGACACATTTTTTTAGTATCTCCGTCAATTTCGATGGTGCAAAAATGGTAGACCGCATTTTAGGATTCCTAAGAATAATAGATTTTTGTTTTAATTGTGATAATACTATACTTTGTTTATATAATAATACAGCGCGGAACAAACACAATACAGAAGTCGTCACTTAATTCCCATGTATATTGGAACACCCTCTTTACTTTATAAAAAAAGTTCGTAATTTCTATATTTTCGGGAAGTTCGATATTAGAAAGTAATACAATGGTTTCTTTTATCAGTGTATACTGTTAAAGTTTATTTTAAATCTATGAAGGCGTTCATTAGTTTAATTTAGTTATTTTTATCGTTTTTTAAACAGCTGTATTTTAACTACAACAGAAATATGGAATTCATTCAAATGATGTAGCTTTAATCACAGAATAATTAGAATTTAGAGTTTTTAGTTGGAGCTGAAATAGTACTCTTAAAATTTCACATTTTTGAATTTATAATGGTTTGACAGTCATGTTGACGAACTACCCCTTATCTTCTCCCCTTTTATTAGCTTCGATAACAAGGAAAAAGGGTGGGTTTTATAATATTAAACTTTTAAAAAGTCATTTTATTAATTTTTTTGTAGTGCCCGAGATCTGCAGGTATCCAAGTTTATTACAACTGCTTGGACTAACTTCATGAAAACAGGAGACCCAGGTCTAGGCTGGCAATCTATTTCAAGGTTAGTTTTAGTTTAATAATTTTTATTCTTAATTTTAAGAATTTTATCATTTTTCATTGATTTTTTTTTAAATAAGGCCTTGAAACGTTGACTTTGGACCCAAAGAAATGTTTGATTAGTCATGCTTTCCGATAACAAAACTTTTAGAATCGAAATGTTTATGTTATTTGTTGTTGTTAAGAGACTTGACGAGTTTACTCAACATGTGAAATAAATACGCTTTATGGAAATACTATTTTAAAACTTCATTATATGTAGACTATAGATTCAATTAACTTTTTAATATTTTAAGCACTGATTGGATGTATATGAGTATTGGAGAGGAGCCTGTAATGGAAGTGGAAGAGGATTACATACAAAGAATGGATTATTGGAAAAACATTCTTCCAAGAATACCGGAATATTAAATTTATCAACAACAAAAACATATTCTTTATTTCATAGTAATAAATAATTTATAAAAGATTTTTGGCTATTTAATTTGGAAAGAACACAAGTAAAAGATAAAGGTATTAGATAATTCAATTCATGTTTTTATATGATTCCTTGGGTAGAAAATGTCCCAGAATGTACTCAGTAAATCCGCGAAAATTGAAAACCATCCAAGTACACCAAAATGTTGGATAAGAGATGGATAATTTTACTCATAATCTCATACATGGTGACGGATGAAGCTTTTGCTGACGGGATCTCAACAAGAATATGCTCTGGAAAAGTATGTATTTCTGAAGAATATTCCAAAACATTCCATACTGAACTTCCTCCAGTAATAGAAGTAGGTAAGAGTATATTAATACAACTGAAACGTGATAACAAATTTTATTTAACTATTCATTTAATGGACATGAAAGGTATCAAGTCATCATTTTATGTTTGGCCTTCTATGGGTAAATCTTATAGTCATTGAGATGTTTTCCGATTTGAAAAATGACACCACCTCTATCGTCTAAAGATTAATTTTTTTTAGAATTGCATTTGAATCAGATATTATCGATAGATCTTCAGCGACGTACAATAACCTTAAATCTTCACACAGTATTGAGTTGGGAGGACCCATGGTTAGATTTTTTGGTTAATATATTACATTTTTTACATTTTTTCTAGTTTTCTACTTTTCTAGAACTTGCAGCTTCCTAGCTCTCTCCAATTTTCTAGAGTTTTATTAGTTTAGTTTCATAGTCTCCCAGTTTTTTTTAACAATTGTGCTTTCTAACTTACTAGCTGTATGACTCTTTAACTGCTTAGCTTTCAGCTGTAGCTAGATATCTATCTAACTATATTTCTAGTGACCAAGATTTATGACTTTCTAGCTATCTAGCTATCTAGCTGCAAATTGCTATCACGCTTATTCCCAGCATTCTAGCTACAGCCCTTTTCTAGATAAACAGGAATAATTTTAACTGCTTAAAGACTACTAAGTCGTCTGCGACCTCAGAAATGTTTTTTGAAACAAACATAAAATAGCTCGAGTTCTGCTATTGTTTTGCTTTCATTACCAGAGATACGAATGATTTCTTTTAAAATTTGACAGTTTCATGGTTTTGTTTAATGAATATGGCTTTATTTAAAAAGTATGGTTTTTTTTGATAAATGTTCCATTGATATACAGAAATGTCATGTAGCTTAAAAAAACCTCATAATTAAATTGAGCTTTTTTTCACATTTTCAAGAACATCCTGTGCAATTTAAAACAGGCCTGAGCTATAAAGGGACAAAAATAAAACAGATTTCCTTTTTAAAATTTACCAAAAAAAAAACATTTCTTATGAGTAATATAAAAAAAAATATTTTTTTCCAAAAATGCGTGAAAACGGTCCACGCTGTTATTGCATGGGCAAAAATAAAAATCATAGGGAACCATAATATCTCATACACAAAATCTGACAACATCTTGGACGTGCATCTTTGTAAAGATATGTAATCATGTTGGTGAGGAATGTGTTTGACTGGCTGAGGTCTCCAAGCCCCGATTTTGTATTCAGTTTTCACTTTGTTGAGGCACCTGTGTCAAAATATGACAACGCATAAAACGCATCAGCTTTCTAGCTTTTAAGATTTCTAGCTTTTCAGCTTTCTGGCTTTCCTGCTTTCTACCTTTCCAGCTTTCTAGCTTTCGAGCTTTCTAGCTTTCCAGCTTTAAAGCTTTTTAACTTTCTAGCTTTTTAGCTTTCTAGCTTTCTAGCTATGGAGCCTTCTAGCTTTCCAGCTCTCCAGCTTTCTAAAATTCCAGATTTCTAGCTTTTAAACTTTTTAGCTTTCAAGTTTTACAGCTTTCCAGCTTTCTAATTTTCTATCTTTCTAGCTTTCCAGCTTTCTAGTTTAACAGTTTTTTAACTTTCTAGTTCTAGCTTTCTTCTTTATAGCTTTTAAGTTGACTGAGTTTTTAGGATTGTAGCAGATGGAAAGAACCTTCCTGTGTTTACACCCTTTAAAGAGGCAAATCTGTGGGTACCAGATACATTAATTCTTAACCTTAGAAGACGAATTCGATGGGACGAGGAACAAGGAAAGCTTACAACCATGCAAGTGACCAAACTGCCTGGAGATAAGGTTTTATTATTTTAAATTTAGTTTTATCTTAACTGCGAGGTGTAATCAATAAGTTTCGCTAAACAAATGCTAGGTATACTTCGAAAAGTTTCAATTCTTAATTTTTTTTTTTTCTGAGAGTTCACTATATCTACTCTATAACCGGATACATGTTTGGTCAGGTTTGCGTCAAGCAGATTATTGTTGTGACGTACAGAGAGTTCTCCTAAAGGTGGGTTAGCTTTGCTGTCACAGCATAGGAATATCTAGAATATTGAAAAATGTTTTTATTAGACGCTGCAAAAACCAAGCAGAACCCTAAAACATGATCCAACACGCATTTTAAAACGATTTTATAAACTTTAATGATGGTTTAATGAGGTTAAAAAGGAAAACATGAATATTTGAAGGATTATGCATGACATGTCCGGGCGGGAAAAGATCATCGAGACCCCGAAAATGATCGAAAATATTGAAAAATGTTGAAATCATACTAGCAAGGGTTCTAGAAGTATGTTTACTAGACAGCTTAATTTATGCTTTTACATTGTAAACAAAGTTGCAAAGTAAGATTTGAAAAATAAAAAGATCTGGGCTAAATTTGTCCCAAAGTTTCTGACATAGGACCAAAGGGAAGACACTGATTATGGATCTCAAATGTAAATCAAAACTAGAAAAATCCTTAAAAGTATTTCCTTCATTCAATACTGAATCTTCCTTTTCTCTTGATCGCTCTTAAAGGGTGTAAAAACAGACTCTGATAATCAAGTTTGAGTCCATTTGGGAAATTTTCTTGCTGGGACGAAAGAAGCTAATATACTTTCGGAAGAACGCACCTTACATTACAACGAAGAACTGATTAACATCAACTAATCTGAAAAATAATCCGGTATAAATATAGTGAACTTTAAAAAAAATAATGCAGTTTATTTTTCTGAAAACTTCCTAGCAATCAGGCAATATGCTCACTTCATTAGAATAATGAATAAAGTCCCTTAATATAATTTAATTTAGAGTGCCAAGGTTAAAGAGGAATATGTTTCTGAGGTTGAGCTAGGTTGTGATATGGATTTTCATCTGTATCCCTTCTACAACATTAGATGTGATTTCAACATGACAATTCCAACCAAGAACGCCAGGTTAATTATTAGTTTTTATATGAAACTAACCAACTGAGTCTAAAACTAAAGAATGAAAAGTTTTGACTTAAATTTTAAGTTCATAGTTAAATGCCACTTCTGACTTAATTTAAACCTGAACTTTGACCGTGAGGTTAAATATTTAATCCCTGTGGTTAAATATTTAACTCGCCGAAATCGACGAGTTAAAATTTAAACACAGGGTTAAAATCTTGAAATCCTGAAATCCCTATTTGTCTATCATCAATCAGCGGTAAGCGGCATTTAACTAATTACGTTATATTTAAAAGTAAAAACCTTGATTTAATAAATTTCACGTTTAGATTAATTAATGTTTGCACGTAAACCAAAAATACGGTTGTAACTGGAAATATGTTTTTTTTGCCATCACGTAAATAATTTAAAATTAAAAAAAAAACCAGCTGATTACCGAATACCGATACTTACGTAATAATTCTCCGTAAATCCTTTTCTTTGATTGGTTCCGATTTTTCCCGGGAAGTTTAAATTTAAAATTGAGAAAGTTTAATATTTAAGTCGCGCATTCTTTACTCTTTAGTTTTAGACTCTGGTGTCTAAAAGAAATTGAATAATTGAAACTCAGCTGGATTTATTTTCACACATCCGAGTTTTTGGACATTTCTGAACTTTGAGGTTAACTAGAGGTTATCATTATTTTTGTAAATACTGTTTAACCCTATTCCTGCTGGGGTCATTGAAAACCAGGATATGCTGGGGGGGGGNTTTAAGAGTCCTGTAAACTATATTGTTTAGTGAGATAATGTTTAAGAGTCCTGTAAACTATATTGTTTAGTGAGATAATGTTTAAGAGTCCTGTAAACTATATTGTTTAGTGAGATAATGTTTAAGAGTCCTGTAAACTATATTGTTTAGTGAGATAATGTTTAAGAGTCCTGTAAACTATATTGTTTAGTGAGATAATGTTTAAGAGTCCTGTAAACTATATTGTTTAGTGAGATAATGTTTAAGAGTCCTGTAAACTATATTGTTTAGTGAGATAATGTTTAAGAGTCCTGTAAACTATATTGTTTAGTGAGATAATGTTTAAGAGTCCTGTAAACTATATTGTTTAGCGAGATAATGTTTAACAGTCTTGTAAACTATATTGTTTAGCGAAATAATGTTTAATTGTCCTGTAAACTATGTTGTTTAGTGAGATAATGTTTAAGAGTCTTGTAAACTATATTGTTTAGCGAAATAATGTTTAAGTGTCCTGTAAACTATGTTGTTTAGTGAGATAATGTTTAAGAGTCCAGTAAACAATATTGTTTCTTGAGATAATGTTTAAGAGTCTACAGGACTATACTATATAGTTTCGTGAGATAATGTTTAAGAGTCCTGTAAACTATATTGTTTAGTGAGATAATGTTTAAGAGTCCTGTGAACGGGATTAGATTAGCGGACCACTTCAAATTTCAGGAAAATCAGATTTTTGACTTATTTTATCTAGAATCTTTAATTACAATTTATCTCTTATACTATTTGTATCCGTCCCGTCAAACTACAGGGTGATTTTTTTTAAAATGTTCACCAAAGCAAAACTAGGCATAAGAGAAAGATAAAATTAATATTTATTAACTCGTTATTACATGACATTTGATAAAGAAAACAATTATCTCCAACATTAATAATCTTTCTCTGCTTCAGGAGGAGTTCAAACGTCTTATAAACTTCGAACCCGATATTTGGACTACTTGACTTATGTTTATCACATGGAGGACGAATTTAATAATTTAAAAGCTGGAATCGTATTTTAGAAAATCTTCTCATATATCTAGAGTTCTTTAAAGTTATTTCAACTGGTCAAAAACCGTAATAAATAAAAATTTGAAAAATTATTTTAGAGAGAAAATGGAGAAAAATGCCAAAAAATACCGTACTTAATGCTGTGATTTTAAGGTTCCAAGCTCTCAAGTAAAAATCTAAGAGCATTTTGCCAATTACTTCTTTAAAACTAAAGCCGACAACAAGTGCTTTATAGTGCTAAAATTTACATGTAAATGGCTATATAAGCATACGTGAGTAATAAAATCAAAGTCCAAGGCATTGAAACACTTCAAAGACGACCCTGTCTTAAACATCTATGACACTTTTTATAAGCAGGCTGAATCTATTGATGTTTGACACTGTTTGACCTGTTTGTGGCTTTTAAAGATATCAAATGTCAGACAGTGAGTAAGAAATTAGGAAACATATTCAATATTGTGGATTTTTCACCCAATTAAGCACAAATAAAAAAATCAACTTTTAAAAATCAGCCTTCATAGTAAACTTTACATTAGATTTAAATATTATATGATTTGAGTTTTTAGTATGTAACCAAATAAGTTTCCTTTTCTTATACTAAAGTAGCGCCACGACGAGGTCACAAAGGCGTACCAGAAATAGCACTAAAATTTAACTTTCTATACTTCTGTCTCGCGGTGTACTAAAATCAAGAGCCTCATTTTCTTATCCCTCAAAAAAAAATTGTTACAGCAGATATTGAGATCAAGCCCTGAAGATTATGGCTTATTGGCTATTTCACACAAAAGTTTGGCCTTGGGTCAGTAACCAACTAAACATATTTGGAAAACTACATTCAATATCTTTACATTGAGGTTACTGAAAATCTTTTTATTAGTTTGACAGTGAATACGTGATGGATTTCCGACCTTTCGAGAATGGACTTATTGTTCCCTCTACATGGTATTAACAATTAAACAACAGTTTAACCCAGATTTAAGGAGGCATCAACACAATTTAGAATATGTCGTCTTGACAATTTCTCAATGGGTTTTATAATATTATACCTAAATCTTAGTATATGTAAAGTAAATAAATAGCCACATTATATGCGCACGGGAACGGTTTTAAAGAGCTCCATATAATTATTTGATTAAAAAACCAAATATCTGTAGCATTCCATTTTCAGTAGGCTTAGAAAACGACGATTTATAAACTTTTTCGATGTCTCCTTAGTTTTTGGTTAAACTCTATTAAAATCATTCAAGCTTTTTAACTCAAACAAATATTAATTAAGTTCCAAAGTTCATAACATTTAAACTAAATACATGGAATAAAATTGAGATTTATGAAGATACTTTCTTAGGAAACCCCGGTCCATAAAGATAAAATATATATTCTAGGAGCAGCAATCAGAAGTATAATATGATGAGGACCCTGACAGGGTTTAGTCTTCACCTCAAATATAGGCCTAACGAGGCCATTATCATTCTCTACCTACCAGCTTTCTTACTGGTAACATCATATATTTTATTCGTCGTTTGTAAACAATTAAGATCTTACAGTCCTAATCAGAAAGACTCGGAATTAATTTACATCTAATCAGACGACTTTACAATCTAATTTTACAAATATGATTGAAAAACGTTAATTCAAAATAGCTCAGTCCTACCATTTCTAAATGTGGTTTGCCTTTTTTGAGCATTTAAAATTGCCAGAGATATATATGTAAACTCGTCTGATTAATTGTCAGTTAATTCCAGGTCTTTCTGATTATTACTATATGAATTAAATGAAACCACAGTTTAACCAATAAATGATATGAATTCTAGGTTGTAATATCTTATCTTTCTTTCTTCCTAACCTTGGATCTAGTTCCTTCTAAAGTCAGTCATTCTGTTGGGGTAAGTAACTTTTGTAAAGTCTGGTCAGTTTTGTGTTTTTTTTAAGCTAGCTCATTTTTGGTCCTCTCTCTGCTTAAGAATGCTTAGATTCTCTTTACAATGATTTTACAATGAAACTTTAATTGGTGGTTTTCTAAAACACGTTGTACACGTTGATGATCATCTGATTGCAAACAATCAAACTATGAAAATCGTTCAAGCTATTCAAATCAAACAAAAATTAACAAAGATGAAATCTAACACTCTAAATTTTCACTTTTTCGTTCATTTACCAAAAATAACTAGGAAAACATTTCCAAAGGGTTTCAAAGTCTGCCGACCATTTTTTTAATTCGATATATCTAATCAGAGCTGGAAACTTTTGAATGGTGAATATCGGTATTAATGCCTAATCCACTCTTTTTCTCAATCTCGAGATTAAATAATGCTTGTTCTCCTCTTGTAATTAATCTCCAGATTAATTAACCGATCGTGATTAAGGGTATTCCATTCTAAAGTTTTCAGCACAGAATAAACATTCTTTAAATGCATGCCCGATTCACAAAGGTACCTATTGTACCTTTATCTGATCATGAACAGCAGAGTAATCCATGTGTTTATCTGTAAAATGTTATATGCTAGAGCGTACACTGTGAACTCAATGCAACTGGTTCTACATGTATCTCGAGAATCTAGAACATTATTTGTCCAACGCGGTTTTAAAATTATTTGAAGGAAATATTTATTTTCTGCGACTTAAATATTATTTTATTTTTAAGACGAAACAGCTTGCAAAAATTCAGATGAATACAACTAAATTCAAGTAATCCTTGATCAATTACAGGTTTAAAGATTACCACTGTTAACCAGACAAGCCACTTTACTAATGGAATACCATTTGAATTATAAGTCCCTTAAATAATGATTGCATTTCTTTTTCTTTTATTAACATAGTTGCTGCTGACAACAGTAAACCAGTTCAACAGCTTTAATCAGAACAGTCTAAAGGGGGGCAAAGGACCTACTGCTGCAGGTTAGATCTATCTATCTAAATACGGGGTGTCCCATTGACAATTATATATTTGTCTATTTTCTAGAAATTTATTAATATATATATCTAGCTATTATATGTTAATACTTGTAATGCCAAAACCTAACAAGGCTATTTCTGACTAATTAACTATCTACTTTCTAGCAATCTATCTGTTGGCGTGCTTGATATTTTCTGGAGGCTGTTTAGCAATAAATGTTCTTATATTCAGGTTTCATTTGGTTTATAAATATTTAATATCAGACATAATTACTTGAATAATCGCTGTAATACAATATGTAAGTATAGGTCAGTATCTTTCAATTATACTTTAGATACTAAGATAGATTTGTTCATATAATGGTGACCTAATCTTACGTATTGTCATTTAAATATTAGATTTAAAGTGAAATATGGAAATTTGTTAACTGCAGGGAATTAAATGGAAGTTAGGGATAATTAATCTATGACAAATTTCGGCAAAAAATGGGGAAAAACCACAAAAAATTGTTTAATAGTTAAAATGTAATAATAAATATAATATCTAGGTATATGGGAGATACGGAGAAGGTTAAAAAGTTGAACCTATACGGAGGAATTACTGCTATCTCCTCATTTTTACTCTTCAATATTATTTATTGGCCGTTTGTTCTCTCCCAAATTTAATAAAACAATGATGTGCTAATATTAATGTAATTGTAATACTAATTTTGCTGAAACATAATAAAATCTAATGTTTAGTTTTAACTTGTATTTTATATATATTATTATTTTAATTTTTTACTTTAGAACAAATCTTTGTCTGTTTCCAGCAATTACATAAAAACCCTTGTCATTCATCTGATAAAAGCTACAGTGGACACTTAAATATATTAAGAACACTTAAATTCTTTCATGTTTGCATCTCTCAAATTTTGAAGTTTCCAGATCTATTTTATTTGATTCTTCATCCAGACATACAAGGCACGTCAGGCATATCAAGATGCAGATAACGAACCACATGAAACCATTGACACAAATCTAAATAGGATAAAAAAGATAAAGTTAATGTAATATGTATGTAATAATGTTGTTGACGTTAAGTGTCGACTTACGAAACAGATTGTCGGCTTAGGAGGCCTTGGCACCTCCCATCATCTAAATTTTCAATGCTGACAATTTAGAAACTTTCACCTTAAAAACTAAACACTTGAAGGGACTAAAAACAAAATCTCAAGTTACCCTCCATGCAATGAAGGGACCATCCGATTTATAACGATATCCTTAAAACCTTCGACTGAGATCTGTGTGTGTTTATCTCTAAATTGGTATTCAAATTGCCAGAAACGTGGAGTGTTAAATATCATACAGTGCTCATCACATCTGACGTTACATATATTCCTAGAAAATCTCAAAAACTTAATGTCCAAGACGAATTGAAAAAATTTCTGCATATACAACAGGTTTCTGAATACAAAAAAGGTTTCTGTATATAAAAAGGTTTCTGTATATAAAAAAGATTTCTCTATAAAAAAAGGTTTCTGTATATAAAAAAGGTTTCTGTATATAAAAAAAGGTTTCTGTAGATAAAAAAGGTTTCTGTATATAAAAAAGGTTTCTGTATATAAAAAAGGTTTCTGTATATAAAAAAAGGTTTTTGTATATAAAAAAGGTTTCTGTATATAAAAAAGTTTCTGTATATAAAAAAAATTTCTGCATATAAAAAAGGTTTCTATACATAAAAATGTTTCTGTATATAAAAAATGGTTCTGTATATAAAAAAGGTTTCTGTATATAAAAAGCTTTTTGTTTATAAAAAAGGTTTCTGTATATAAAAACGGTTTCTGTATATAAAAAAGGCCGTATATAATAAGCTTTTTGTGTATAAAAAAGGTTTCTGTATAAAAAAAGTTTCTGTATATAAAAAGGTTTCTGTATTTAAAAAAGGTTTCTGTACATAAAAAAGATTTCTGTATATAAAAAAGGATATTTTTTTACTTTTAAACATTGATAAAGACGACCAAGCTTTTCCAGGATTTAGTTAGATTTTACCTTATGAATAGACACTATAAGTGCTAAGGTTATCACTGGTCCAGCACATGACACTGGATTCTGAAGAGCAGCGTGGGAAACGTACAAACCAAAGATCGACCAACACAAAGGAAAAGAAAGGATTATGAAGGATGCAAGGTACAACACACCTCTAGAATTAGAATAGTAATTTAGATTATACTTAAAATAATATCATATTTCTTTTTTGCCTTTACCTAGGAAATTCATATCAATTAATAAAGAAAATAACTGTTACTTTTTTTGAAGCGCAGACTTTTTGTGAATCGTTTAAGAATAAAGAAACGTTTTTTACTGGGTTTCTCAATTTTCTCAGTGAACAAAAAAACGCATGGAAAATACTTGAAATAAAAAAATGAATTAGTTAGGGTAGTTCGGATTAAATTGTTTAAATTGAATTAATAAACAAAAACTTCTTCTAAAGGGGCATTACGCCCCCTCCCCCGGTATTTTTGGATTTTACAACGATTTTTTGCACTTTACATTACCTTGGCTTAGTTGGCATACACTTGAGGAAAGATAAACTGATAGTTTGAATAAGATGTGTTAGAGAATTTATCAGACAAAACAGAGAAACCATCTGAAATTATTTCAAGTTCAAGTTAACTACAGAGCGTCCCATATGATATTAGATTATCTCCAAGCTTTAACGCCAAAATAATACTCGAAAAACCTGACAATTTCTACAAGATATTTTTTATATAAACCATATCAAATTTTACAAAATTAATTATTCTTCTTAAAATTTTATATTATGCCCGAAGAAACGTAATTTAGACCCGATTGACGATCTAAAATGATATGGGACACCCTGTACACAATTCTTGAAACATAATGACTTGAAATATAGATATATATCGTCTTCCTAACCACATGGTATGGACTATATGAAGTGAAATTAGAGGGGTGGGGGATGGGGGACGTCTAGTGAGTGCAGTAGCTTAAAAATCAATTAATTTAGTAAACTGTGTCTGTTTACAATGCACAATTGCTATATTTCAACATTTGATGTTCATTGGGCTATTTAAAATCTGGGATCTAACAGTCGTCTTCCTTTTCTACACTTTTATTGCTTTCACTGTAGAATCAACTTCAAACATCAGTTGGAACTAAAAAAGTGCATTTAATTGGAAGATTTAAAAATCCAATCTATGTGTAAAGGTAATAAACAGGAAAGTTAAAAAGAACTATTGTATCCCTAACCTGATTGTCTGAACAATTGACTAGGTAGTAACTTCCCATCACTAGGCTGGTGACAGAGAGACCCAAGTCAAAAAGTAAGCAAATTGAACTACAAAAAATAGAATAAACTTTATGGTTCATAAAGTTTCAGAATCAGATTGTGACAATTCCAAAAGATTTTAAATATCCAAGAAATAAATTAGAATATTTCTTCAAAGGCGGCTTAAAGGCGGGAGGGGTAGGGCGCCCCCTGGAAAAATTAGAGACGCAAGAAGAAAAATAATAGGCACCTTCTAGCCCTTTAATTTTGATTTTCAAGAATAGATTTAAAGCAAAAATTTGTCTGCGGTGCCACTTAATCACTTATAATCAAGATTTTTATTAAAAATTATAACAATCCAAAGATTTCCCCCTCCTCAGCTTGTCATGGTTTTTGAGATAAAAATTACAAAATTCACTATAAAAAATTCCAGGGGAAATATCGTAAGTCTTAATTCTACAAAAACTTACCAGAATGTTAAGATTACCCATGGAATAATGGAACACATTTTGTTTTTCTATTTCAGACCTAAATAAAGTGAATTCCGTAGGTTTTTTAAAATTAGTTTCCCGCATTTCACACTTTTATCCAGAATTCACGCAACCTCTCCGGCACACAAGACAGACTACAGACACGCAACCTCTCATATAAATATAACGTTTAAAAGGACAGCTTTTTATAAAATCTTATTGAAAGAAGCATTCCCGTAGCTAGGGTCAGGGATGGGGGGGGGGGGAGCAGAGACAAATTTAAGATATGTTTAGGAGAAGCTGCATGGTACTCATCCTTCGTCCAGCAGAGAAGGTTTTGGATAAAGTCTGGTTTTCATGCTTAATATTTTCTTGAGGTTCTACAGTCATTCGCATCCTTTAGCCATCTTCCTTGGAGTAAAAATAATTTTTAGATTTTTGTGAAATTTAAAATATTCACTAATACGTTAATTTTTTCCGGCATTTAACTCAAATCTGAACATAATATTAGAGTTTTATGATATATCGCATCATTATTCTTTCGGTTAAAAAGGAATTTTTTGTTTTGATGCAAATAGCTTCTTCATCAAATTATGCAGTGCACTCCTGTAAGCCGTGTCCATTAGCGCCTGATCCAATCAGTGTGTTCAGTCATGTGTTTGTTGTCTTTACTAAACCAATAGAAATAGTATATTGGTAACATCTATCTTTCTATCTATCTCATTATCCAATCAGAGATATGAATCCTTTAATCGGCGTTAACAGTAAATGGAAATATTTACTTCTACTGAAACGATAGTGATGAGGGAACGGAAACATATTGCAAAACAGGCAAAATATCTATCTAAAATAAACTATAATGTTTAAAATAAATTCTATTTTTCTATTTTTCGACTCTGATTGGTTTATAAGAAAACAAATAAATTTATACATTTAAAATACGGGGACAAATATTAAGTTTTCATCTAACACAAGTTGTTGAAGCACCGTAGCAAAATTTAACCTTCTTGCTCAATACTTTAAGTGTTGCATGAGTGAAAAATTTCATTCAACCAATTTTGACGAAAAATGATGATTAGTAAAATTTGGCTCTGGTGCTCCAAGAAATCTTACTATACAAAAATTTGACATTTTCTCCAGTGTAAACTATATATTGTGAGACATGGTGTACTAATATACTCTGCGGAAAGTGTGTGTACTGAAGTGTGAACTCAATGTACTAATTTCCCTGCATGACTCATGGCTTGGGTTAGATTACACCAGGTTAAAGACTCAGTTAATCAGAATAAGGTGAACTAGGCCTTGTCAGGACAGTTTACATGATGTATCCTTTACCAGGCAGATTTATAACAAGTCATACAGACATTAAACTGTTTACAGAGGGGATTACAAGCCAATACTGATGGAGGGGCGTAATGGTTGAAAAAGGGGAAGGGGAGAAGATAGGACAGTTTGAAAAGAAAAAGAAATGGTAAGGGCCTGCGGAATGCTGGGGTAAGTGGACCAGGTACTCCAGAGGTGACATAAAGGCTATTAGATAAAACAAATTTTTTAATTCCATAGGCAACCCCGGGCAATATAGCTGAAATCATAATTTTGATAAAAACCTGGGCAACCCCGGGCAATTTAACTGAAATCATTATTATGATACCAACCTGGGCAACACAGGGCAATTTGGCTGAAATCATAATTTGATACAAACCTGGGCAACCCCGGGCAATTTAGCTGATATCATAATTATGATACCAACTTGGGCAACCCCGGGCAATTTAGCTGAAGTCATAATTTTGATACCAACTTGGGCAACCCCGGGCAATTTGGCTGACATCATAATTTTGATACAAACCTGGGCAACACAGGGCAATTTAGCTGATATCATAATTCTGATACCAACCCGGGCAACACCGGACACTCCAGCTAGTTTAATAAATAGTTCAAATGTTGTATTGTTTGCCCGCGATTTCAAAGCTGCTTATTAGTTTTGTGTATTATGTAATAAATCATTCAGAATGGCTTTTTATAGAAATTATATATGTAGACCTAGATTTTCAGCTCAAGCAGTGCAGAAATCCCACAAAATTTGCACACAATCGATCCCCCCTCTTGCCATTTCCGGCAAATATATTTTGCACAAGACAGATTTTCAAAATATTCCACAATCAATAATATTTAACAATTGATTTTAAAGGAACTATTTTCAAAAATGTCCGACATTTGTCTGCAAGTAGTGATATAGCATATTCGTTTGAACCTAGGCGATTTCATTACATTGTTTTTTAGGTAAATCAGTGCTAATAAAATTTCAAACTGAACACTCTCTTTACGTATGTGTATTGTTTTGATTTGTTTGTCAACTTTGCGCTCATCTATTTATATTTCTAGTAATTTACAAATATGCTCGATTTTAGAGTGGCAAAAATAATTATGCTGATGATGACTTTATAATTGTTATAAACCCCAGTTTTAGTATGGGACTTGTAGTAGTGTTAATACATAGATTATATTCAGATACTGATTGAGCAAGGGGTAACCAGCTTAATTAGATGTTAGACCACTAGCAACTTAGGTTACTTCCGGGCTATGGGGGAAGGATTGAGGGAGAGGCGGGGGGGGGGTAGGCAGAAAGAGGGAGAGGGTTCAGGATGAAAAGGGAGTGAGGACTGGGAGTACTCGTAATTAGAGTATCCAGCTAGATGCAAAGAGGGTTAGCCCAGAACACAGAATGGAAAAGAGAAGTTGTAATAAATAATAATTTTAAAGCCTTATTCTAGAGCGTTCTCCATATTTATAAAATCACTATCTTATATTTTTTTTCTTTTTAGATCTGAAAACAAATCCACGAAATTTAATATTTACCACTGTTAAAGGACACAATTATCTAACAATTTAAAAAATAGTATACAGAAGGTAACCAGATAATAGTATACAGAAGGTAACCAGATAATAGTATACAGAGGTAACCAGATAATAGTATACAGAGGTAACCAGATAATAGTATACAGAGGTAACCAGATAATAGTATACAGAGATAGCCAACAACAGTGAACAAAAATAACCAGAAAATGAAGAAAAAGAAAATCGGAAAAAGATTTATTATTTAAAAATTACTCAAATCTAAACCAAAAAGATAACGAACAATCAGTTGTATTTATTTATATTTAAAGTTTCCTACTTTATAATTTTGCATTCCTTCATTTTAGACTAACTCATGGAGTTTAGAATCGATTTTGACCATAGTTTCGAAAACTTAATTTAAAATGTTAAAAATGTCAAATCATTGATTCATTAAAGTGCCTTTGTATTGACGCTGTGTTCAATTCCTGTGTTTTTATAGGTTTCCAACCCCCTGTTTACGGTTAAATAGAAAGTTAACGCGCTGAAACTATTCTAAAGCTTTCTGTTACAGGGTGTCCCGCTAAACATGAAACTCTTCTAGAGCTTTCTGTTACAGAATGTCCCAATAAACATGAAACTATTCTAAAGCTTTCTGTCACAGGGTGTCCCAATAAACATGAAACCATTCTAGAGCTTTCTGTTACAGAGTGTCCCGCTAAACATGGCAGAGGAGGACAACTTAACGATTGTTTTATGATCTTTGATTACAAATTAATGAAGAAGGTGTCAACGTTTTACCTAGGACTTCAGAAAGATGAAAATTTTCCTTTATACTAATCGAAGGCCTACAGTATGGGTTTGGTGAATTATATTAACTTACTAGGCTATGTGTCTTCAAAGATGATATTTTGTTATCTATTTATACACTTTTCTTAAGCTTTTCAATACAGTTTATTTTCTGAAAACCTTTCCCTTGTTTCATATTTTGTTTTTACACAACTATTACAGATCAGAGACTTTCTTATTTTAGTATTTTAGTATTGTACACCCTGTAATTGCATAATTTCAGTGAATTTCAGTGAATTCTATCATTTTAGGATCATTTCGGATCTACAAATAAAACTTTTTTTTATTTCATCATCTATTTTGCGTGTATTGATCCCTGCATCCTTCCATACTACAGTGATAACCAGAAAACATTGGGATAGGGACACGACTTTATAGCATTACTTAAGTGCATATTTAATGTTGTTACAAAGCAAATAGCTTTACTAGTCACTTATTACATCTCTAATTTAGTGAAATGTTGGTTTAAACTGCATGATTGCTGTGTCTTACACTCATCGGACAATTTAAAAGTTATAAATTGATTCTAAAATTCCAGAATTTTCTGGTTATCACTGTATCTACACTTTTTATCCTTAATTCTATGTATGTAAACATCAATTCTTCTATTTATCCTTCTATTTATCTTTCTATTTATCTTTCTATTTATCTTTCCATTTATTTTTCTATGTATCTAACTATTTATACTTCTATATATCTTTCCATTTATTTTTCTATGTATCTAACTATTTATCCTTCTATGTATCTAACTATGTATTCTTCTATGTATCTAACTATTTATCCTTATATATATATATATATATATATCCTTCAGTTTATATAATTATCCATTATTCTATAGACCCGTCTATGTATCTAACTACTTATCCTCCTTAAATTTATCTATTTATTTATTTTCCGTCTGTTTATCTATTTATCCTTCTATAGTTTCCATCTATTAATCCTTAACATGGATTATAAATTAAACGATGGTTAAATTCAAAACCATTACGCTAGATTAGCTTTCATTTAAATTCTTGGAATTCACTGAGTTTGTGATCATTCATCTGGGGGTAATAGAGAAAATCAGGCTAGGAGTTCAATATATAATCATTCAACTGGAGGTAATAGAGAAAATCAGACTAGGAGTTCAATATATAATCATTCAACTGGAGGTAATTAGAAAATCAGGCTAGAAGTTCAATATATAAGCATTCAACTGGAGGTAATAAGAAAATCAGGCTAAAAGTTAAATATATAATCATTTTACTAGAGGTAATTAGAAAATCAGGCTAAAAGTTCAATATATAATTATTCAAATGGAGGTAATGAGAAAATCAGGCTAGGAGTTCAATATATAATCATTGAACTGGAGGTAATGAGAAAATCAGGCTAAAAGATCAATATATAATCATTCAAATGGAGGTAATAGAAAAATCAGAGAATTAATCAGGCTAGGAGTTCAATATATAATCATTCAACTGGAGGTAATGAGAAAATCAGGCTAGGAGTTAAATATATAATCATTGAACTGGAGGTAATGAGAAAATCAGGCTAAAAGTTCAATATATAATCATTCAAATGAAGGTAATAGAGAAAATCAGGCTAGGAGTTCAATATATAATCATTCAACTGGAGGTAATAGAGAAAATCAGGCTAGAAGTTCAATATATATAATCATTCAACTGGATGTATGAAAAAAAAATTCCATACTCTAGCAGACGAAACACTAAAAGACAAAGTCAAAGTATAATAGAATATTTATTTAATTGTTATTGAAAGAAAAAAGTTTTAAATTCATAATATTTAACCAGATAATTTTTTTACTCTTGTGTTTATAATATCAGAACTAGAGGAGCAACGGAGTAACAAAGTCGTAACAGCAATGTCAATTGAATTTGACCTTCTCATCCCATTGTTAGTTGGCAATAACCGAACTAAATCAAAAATCCTTGACAAAGATGATCTTAAAATCGTCATTTAATTTAATGTTTACTGGGGCACCCTGTATGTAGCCCTGTAAATAAATTCCAATTTTAGAAGTAATCTTGATTGGATATTACATACTTCCTCTCTTGAAATCGAGTTAGAATGTGTGGAATGGAAGATATGAATAATATATCGATGAGTATTGGAACATAATGAATGTTTGGAACATTAAACAAATAAAATGTGAATTCACAGTGTGAGTAGTTACTGTACGGCACTCCTGCTGAATACTGGAAGGGAGGGCAGGGGGGGGTCGATTGCTTACTAAATCTACTCGACAAACTCTATGAAATATGAAAAAATTAACTTTTGATTCTCTCCCTGCAATCGATTCACAAATTAATGATCTTTGGGTAAAAATTTAAATCAATTTTTCCTTTGCAACTTGCATGCATGCAGCTTAGTCCACAATGTTTCGTATACTCTCTCTGTATTAGTAAAGTTAATTGTTGATGATTATTTATTTTCATATTTCAAGTTTAAGCTGAAGGAATATATGAAGGATTCAAGCCCAGGTTCTCCCTTTGTTATTCTCTGAACTAAGTAGCCCTTGAAATGTAGAGAAATGATGGATCTCAATTCTAAATACTTAAACTTGAAGAAAAGCATTCTTAACTGTGAATAGGGGCAGCCATAAATCATACCCAGGGTGGATGATAGTGCTCTACCTGTGTGCTCAATTAGCTGTACTGTACACTTACAACTGTTTACTAATAATGATATACTATAGGTTATATCAGAATCTCCTTTTAATAATCAAATATTCAGTACGCTTTCGGTCTAGTTCATGGCCTATACAATTAGTAAAGGATTAGCGTACAACATCACTCTATACACTAAAACCTCGTAAATCACACCGTACAAAGTATTTAAAGTTTATAATTGCTAAATGTATCCATCCAATTCGATCAAATAAAAAATTAGTATTTTAGATAGATAGATAGATAGAAAGAACGAGGGGGGGGGGTTCCAAGAGTTTCAATGCAAGATGTTTACATTGTAAGCACAGCAGGGGTTGAAATGAAACACGGGAGTTGGAATTTAAAAGACATTTTGTAGTCATTGGAATCCCAATAAATCCTTCTTTCAATGGAATCCCAATAAACCCTTCCATCAATGGAATCCCAATAAATCCTTCCTTCAATGGAATCCCAATAAACCATTTTATCAATGGAATCCCAATAAACCCTTTCATCAATGGACTCCCAATAAATCATTCCATCAATGGAATCCCAATAAACCCTTCCATCAATGGAATATCAATAAACTCTTCCATCAATGGAATCTCAATAAACCCTATAATCTATGGAATCCCAATAACTCCTTCGATCAATGGAATCCCAATACACCCTTCCATCAATGGAATCCCAATAAACTCTTTCATCAATGGAATCCCAATAAACCCTTTAAAGTTCGATCAATGGAATCTCAATAAACCATTCAATCTATGGAATCCTAATATAACCCTGGCTTCCTATCAAGAAAGGAATTCAGTCTTTGCCACCAACTCAAATTTTCTAATCCTTATATCTTAGCAACCTGTTAATATCTCAGGTAGCATTGGGTTGCAAAGATAAAGGGTTTAAAAAATCTATAGTTTGCAAAACTTAATTTGGTTAGAACTAATTCTGAAACTGTATAATAATAACATGAAGTAAAAAACCAATGAGACCAAAATCTTTAATAAACATCAAATTCTGAAAATATTGCCAGATGCTCATGTTTGTTAGACTCCCAACACTTTAAGCTAAAATGTTCGCATTCTCAAGCTGTATTTAATTAGTCAGCTCAGGGGTTTGCCAATTATTCCCTAAAACTGAATCTAGGAACAGAATATATTTTGTTTAAAATCTTTACATCTAGTGCACAGTGGTCCAGAAAGTGTCAAATGTGAGCAAAATTACTTAGGAAATGTTAATGGACTTTGAATACATCAAAATAGGGGTTTTCGGGGATAAGGATTACAAATCTGAGGTCAAAGCTTAATTTTCCAAAATATATATAAACATTAAAAAAAAATAATTCTGATGATTCAAACAGAGGGTTTTACTCAAGTTTAAAATGCAAGGAAAATTATTTCAGAGGTGTACGCATCTTTCGTACGGCAGTGTACTGTCTCCGGCCGGTAATGTAAACACAAGACGGATGTCGAAGCCTGACATGGGATACATCTTTCACATAAAAAATTAATAAAATATTCTGATCATTGGAAGCTATAATGTGAATTATCAAAATTATCAAACGAACACTGATGCATCTATTCTTGTTTACAAATTCCGCCCAGAAAAAAACTGGTTTCAACATGAACGCAGAGTTTATGCGACTGCAATTAACTTTCCTTGCATTATAACCTTGGTTTTGCTCATCCCTGGACCACTGTGTAGTGGGATAAAAAGTAGTTCAGGAAGTCGGGATAAAGATCTGCCCGATCTGTAAGTTGGCGAATAATATTTAAGTGATTGTAGATTTTAAAAGGGCTGTTCCTGAAGCGGAACTGACCAAATCCAATTGAAACATTTGAACATATGGAAACTAGTAAGATAGATAGATAGATAGATCTACTTAAACTGTTCTATAGTAATTAAAGGTATTATATTGAGCTCAAGGTATACCCCGGAGCTTGTTAGTGGTTTGTATTTATTGAAATAATTACACTTTAAAGGGATTGTTCATAAAATCTTCCCAAAATTAAATGATCTAAAAATGTGTAAAACCGACCCTAGCAAACATTGTGCAAGCAATAAATACAGAGCTGACATTGAAATAGTACAAATTGCCTGGTCAGCTTTCAAAGAAAAGAAAACCAGAAAGTTAACTCAAAATGAAAACAGGATTAAAAAACAAGATCTTTTTTAGAAATAGTGGCTAATTTGCAAGAAAATCCTTTTTTCAAAATTAGCCGAGATATGATTGAAAGATGCATGGAAAGATGAACAAGAAGAAAGCGAAGAAGAAATATAGAAATATCAAAATATGTTCATTTGATATCATATAAATATTAAAAATATTGTAAAATTCAATAAGAATAAATTATTAAAGATAAAACATTTTAAAGGGATTGTTCATCAGAAAAATCATGAATCATCATGTATTTTTAGGACGTAAGTAAAACAAAGTTTTATCTCAGTATTAGTATTTACTTTTTCGCAACCAGTCCCTTTAATTATCTTCCTGTGTGTTCTGAACATACAAGCACAAATCCCATACATCATGCAGACTGAACAGTTTAGCTGGAGATTTAAAACTTTTAACCAAAACTTTAAACAAAACTGAACAGTTTAGATCTTGCATGACATATAATCTTGTTACACAGGATAATAATTGGTTCCCAAGAAATGAAACCCAAGATTTAAACTTTTATCCTAAGACATGAAACCTTCCTCCCAAGAATGAAACGATCCTCTCAAGACTTGAAACCTTCCTCCCAAGAATTGAAACCTTCATCCCATGATTTGAAACCTTCCTCCCAAGATTTGAAGCCTACCTCCCAAGATTTGAAACCTTCTTCCCAAGATTTGAAACCTTCCTCCCAAGAAATGAAACCTTCCTCCCAAGAAATGAAACTTTCCTCCCAAGAAATGACACCTTCCTCCCAAGATTTGAAAACTAACTCCCAAGATTTAAAACTTTTCTCCCAAGATTTGAAACCTTCCTCCCAAGAATGAAACCTTTCCCCCAAGGTTTAATAGATTAGTTAGATCTGGATCGAATAAAATTTGAAAAAGAATTCAATATAAATTTAAATGTAGAACAAATGTCGATAATTGATCATTTTCAAATAAATAGAATTAATATAGGATAAAATATGGGGTTGATACAGTGTAGGCAATGCATATGGTGGAAAAATGGTTTAAATAAATCGTGGTGAAGGGGGGGGGCTCAGGGACGGTGTCACCAGGGAATAGCAATAAAGGGAAAAGAAATGGCGCTGGTCTGGCGTGAGAAAGCCAGTCGAGTGCTTTTCAGACAAGTACGGTAAATCTTACACACACTCTTTTGGTACAGACACACACCATGACTACAGTCAAAGAAATTGCAGAACAATGTTGTCAATTATAATTAAGCTTGAATAACGACTATTTTATTGTAAACTTTAATCAAATTATATTCTTTGCATGAAAATTTGGCTTATAGATTATAAATATATAAATAATATACTACATGTATATTAAACTTATTTTTAAGTAAACAATTAACAATAAACAAATGTACTCTCCTAGACTGCACAAATACAGAGATTTGTATGTACTGTATATAGCTACAGTACACACCTTCGGTTCGGTAAACTTTACACACACTCTTTTGGTACAGAAACACATACATGACGTTTCCGCCACCTGGGTGTCACAGATATGTTCTAGTAGATAAATGTTTGGTCGTGTAAGCAAAAAAAATTCAAAAATTAAAGATAAATAAATGTTAAATGGAAATATTATAAAATACAATATTGGTCATATATCTTAAGAAAATACTATTGTTTGTGAATTGATTTCAGAGTACAATTTTTAAAGAAATCTGTAGTTATATGAGGGGAAAGGAGGCGGAGGGAGGAGGGGAGGGGGACGAAGGTTAGTTGTGTGGGGGGGAGGTATTTATGGTTATATTGAATTGAATACTATTAGGGTAGAAATGATTAACTTTGAACAATTACTGGTAAATTGAGTTGTATATATATATACGATGTATATTTACAATCATTGGTTGGAGTACAGATTGAAAATGTCATTATTATTCCATAATTAATTTCAACCCCTCGATAAGATTAATAATAGTTACAAGTACAATACAGTATAATTGTTTGGATTATTATCATGGTTATTATTATTATTGTTGTGATTATTGTAAATAGGTTAGTTTACTATTGGTTAAGATTTATGAGGTTTAATTATAGGATTGCAATATCAACCTTACTTCATATAATTTCTCAATAAGCGTTAACTCAGACGTAAAGTAACCACAATTTGTGATAATTATACTATTTGATATTACTTACCACCTACAGTCGTAACCAGTAAACAGTGGAAGAAAGTTTTCTTATTTATTGATTTCTATCGTAAACCTCGCTGAGGATATTTAAGAATTAGTTTTTTTTAATTATTAATTAACGACGACATAAAATGTAAAAATATTCTACAATAAATTACAGACGTCATGTTTAGAAACATTTTGAGAAAATAAAAATTAATCTTATCATCGAAAAGAAGTAATCTTGTTCAATTATTAGCTTCTATTATCTCATTATTCTGGTTTCTCATTATTCACAAAGATGCTCGCAGATTTTCTATAATTATTATTGAAAAGACGACATTTAAAGAATTTGAAGAAATCTGCGAATAGATTCAAATTAGAAATTCAATATAATAATGAAAACGAAATAATCGATTTTAACATTGATTTATTGACAAATTTCTGTTGTGAAATATGTTCCTAGCCATCTAATTAGATTACTGTATAATTTTTACTTTGTTTTTCGTTGTCGTTATTTAATAATTAAAAAAAAAAACTAATTCTGAAAACGTATATACCCCCAAAGTATGAGTTTTGAACGTCGAATTTAAAGTTGCAACTGCAAATAAAAATCTCTTTTTTAATTTGGTTATTTACTTGCTTTTATACTGTTTAAAACTTCAACAAGAACCTTCACTTAAAAATATTCATTTTTTAGAAACTTTTTAATTCATGCAAAAGCATTACGCATTACCTTCAAGAAATTTAAAATTTCATTAAAGATCAATGAATTGTATGTTTAGTTGATAAACTGCTTTACATTTTACAAATCAGCTTTTACATCATTGTAGTTGTATGCATAGTGGCCACCGAAATAAATTTTTTGGGGAATAGTTTAAAGAATTAGAAAAGATGAGAAAAGCCCCGATACTAACTGTCATCACCTGAGCGTTATATATTTCCTCAACAAATTCTATTTTGCAATTTTCTCGTCAAATAGTGCAAATTTTTGGTTCTGGGACCCTTTTGAACTGAAAGAGAAGGTTATGGTGCATCATTTTTATTGTTCATTAGTTTTTTCAAAATTTTGGGGAAATAAGGTTAGCAGTTTATATTAGAAGGAATCATCACCATTTCAATTTAAAACTTAAATATAAAGATCTTTATATAAAGATATCTAATGCATGACGTGGCTTGTTATTTGAAAATAGCATTTTCAATGCACAAATTTGCCATTTGAAAACGTAATAATTGCCAGAAGACTAAAATGTTGTGGCATGGAAGACCGAACGGTTGCATGGCTTTTGGCTGCCGGAAGACAAAAAGCAAATATGTGGCAGGGAAGGGGAAAATGTTGTGGATTATGGCCGCCTGCCTCCCCCCGCTCGCCTGGCATTAAAAATTTTGTTTAGCCTATTTCATCCCAGGGGTATACACGGGTTCCCTAAAATAATGTCAGCCAATTTGGTCTAACCGTTTGGCCAGCTACAGCAAACAGATAAATTAGTGTAGAGCTTTATTATTATATGCTATAGATTTCATTTGAAGTTGAACGCTGTGAATTCGATCAAGCTGATAACTAAATAATTTGAGACATATTTTATGCTCCAAGAGATTTTCAGGACTGTTTCACAAGGTCGACTTTGGAAGAATAAGAGAAAATATATTTAGACGAGGGGGTGGGTAATTAAGGATTTAACCTCCCCCCTTTACTTTATTCCCCTCTGCCCGTGACAATAAATGAATGTATCTACCATTTGTCAATGTATAGACCTGATTAAGCGGAAGGGTGGGAAGTTGGGGTGGGTCGGGGGAGGATTTGTTATCAATTTATAAGGCATTGAACGCCCAGTCCTCGCAGAGTTGATCAATTTTAGATTGTTATGCTTATAGTTTCATCCTTATACACAGCAAGGTAATAAAACAAGGAAAGTGAACACAGGATTGAATACAAAATACCAATTTTATTGTAGAAAACATCAGAAAACACTAATAATAATTGTTTAATACTTCCTAAATCCGGAATTAATTTGTTTAGTTGATAATCAAGTAAATTGTAACTCTCTTTTCTAGAAAAATTTAAATAAGAGAAATAAATCAAAAAAATGTTGCCCCTTGAAAGGATAAAAAAGTAAGACAATGCAATTTCTTAGAACCCGGTATCAGAACCCGGATATCGGGAATGGGATGAGACCATTTTTTGTAGATATCAAGATTTTGGTTTAAATATTATTTTATACAGTTCTTTTTCTGTTTCCTTCGTTCAAATCGACACACATGTGTTAAATCAACTTTTAAATGTGGCTGGGGGTTGTATCAAGATCAAGTTAAAATACAAAAGCATATTTCATCCCTAATTAGTAAGTTTGAGTATTATAAATTTATATCACATAAATCTTACGAATAGCGAGAAGTAGTTGAACTACGGAGAACTGCTTGAACCACCTGATCTCTTGTGTCGGATCAATGTACAGGATTGAGGTTGGAAGGTTCTACAGGGTGTCCCACATCATATAAGATCGTCAATCGGTCTAAATTACGATTTTTGGGACTATTCAGAAAGTTTAAGAAAAATTAATCATTTTGAAAAATTGAGTAAGGCTAGTATGAAAATTTTCTTGTGGAAAATGCTAGGTTTTTTAAAAAGTATTTTGGGTTTATTTTGGCGTTAAAACTTGGAGGTAATCTAATAAGATATGGGACGCTATGCAGTATTATCAAAATATTGTTGTTATGTTATAGTATTGTAGTTTTAGTCAGTATTTCCGTGAGTTTCTTGCCTTTTTAAGTACAAAGAAATAAAACTTTTGATTAAAGAGTATTTGGCAGTAATATAAATTTGTTTTGTGTATGCTTTATATAAGGCAATTTTAGGCTGTTAAATCTGCTCATGTTTCTGAGATTACTTTTCAGGTTTTATAACCTTACAATTTTCAAGCTTATTTCTTTTAATCAGTAAAGAATCCATATCCCAAAAAAGTTATAAATATTAAACAATTTAATCAAATTATTTACGAAGGTGAATTATTATGAAACCCCCTGTATAACATGTTGAGAAATTGACATATCGTTTTAAACCTCTCTAGCTCTAAACTGAGTCATTACATAAATATTTGACTTTAAAGAAAATATGTTTCTTCTTCTTTGTAGACTTTTTTAAAAAGAAGGGGAAAATTAAAGGGAGCAGGGGGAAAGTAAATTTGGAAAGGGAAAATTAGAATGGGAAGGAGAAAAACAGATTGGGAAAGGGAAAAATTAGCTTGGAAGGGGAGGGGGGGAAACGCTTGGAAGGGAAAATGAGAGTGGATGTGGGTTGGGTGAATGCGCAAGACAAATTCAAAAGGATCAAAGACGGATAGTGCTGGAGTGATAATTTAGCATAAAAGAATGGAAGGATATTTTAGTATGAAAGCATGGAAGGATAATGTAGCATGGAAGCATGGAAGGATAATTTAGCATGGAAGCAGGGAAGGATAATTTAGCATGAACGCATGGAAGGATAATGTAGCATGGAAGCATGGAAGGATAATTTAGCATGAAAGCATGGAAGGATAATTTAGCATGAATGCATGGAAGGATAATTTAGCATGAAAGCATGGAAGGATAATGTAGCATGGAAGCATGGAAGGATAATGTAGCATGAAAGCATGGAAGGATAATGTAGCATGGAAGCATGGAAGGATAATGTAGCATGAAAGCATGGAAGGATAATGTAGCATGAAAGCATGGAAGGATAATTTAGCATGAAAGCGGGGAAGGATAATGTAGCATGAAAGCATGGAAGGATATTTTAGCATGAAAGCATGGAAGGATAATTTAGCATGAAAGCATGGAAGGATAATGTAGCATGAAAGCGGGGAAGGATAATGTAGCATGAAAGCATGGAAGGATAATGTAGCATGAAAGCATGGAAGGATAATGTAGCATGAAAGCATGGAAGGATAATGTAGCATGAAAGCATGGAAGGATAATTTAGCATAAAAGCAGGGAAGGATAATGTAGCATGAAAGAATGGAAGGATAATGTAGCATGAAAGCAGGGAAGGATAATGTAGCATGAAAGCATGGAAGGATAATGTAGCATGAAAGCATGGAAGGATAATGTAGCATGAAAGCATGGAAGGATAATGTAGCATGGAAGCATGGAAGGATAATTTAGCATGAAAGCATGGAAGGATAATTTAGCATGAAAGCATGGAAGGATAATGTAGCATGGAAGCATGGAAGGATATTTTAGCATGGAAGGAGGGAAGGATAATTTATCATGAAAGCAGGGAAGGATTATTTAGCATGGAAGCAGGAATGAATAGGTTGACAGACAAAATTATTTTTAAATAAAAAAAAGACTAATTCAGGGGAAAAAAGTTTCAAACCGGGGTTGTGGCCCATTTCTATGCACTAAGTGTTACAAATTGGACAAGTTGCGGTTTGGAACTGATGTTTCTCTTATTTGTTGGGTATAAGGAAACTTTTTGATTGTTCATGAACGGGATTTTGAGCTAATTAAAACAGTATTTAAACCATTACCTTTCCCAAATATTCATAATTTCAAATGATGCATAAATAACCTTCTGATATTCTTAAATCAAAAATAACATTTTTTTCTTCAGCAATACAACTTCTTTTCANTTCCTTTCCTTCCCTTCCTTCCCCTTCCTTCAGATTTCACTATTTTTGGTTCAAATATGAAAAAACTATGTTTAATCGATTCTAAAAAATAAGATTAATGATGACAAGGAATTCTAGTGAATCAAGCTGCCGCACACCATATATACCTGTATAGGCTTCAGTTGATAAATCTTTTTCTCGCTAAAACATTTAATTTAACCTAGAACTCGACTAAAATCTTGATCTGAAATTCATAGATAAATCACACAGATACCACGATTGAGACATGGATGTAGCTATAAAATTAAAATTTAATTTAAAATTTATGGTTTTGGTAAAAAAAATAACACGCTTTGAGACAGTGTGCAAAAAGTGGTACTCTAATAATATTTTCACATCTTTCTTTTCTTGGATTTTTTTCCTCTATTGATTCTTTGCTTTCTTGTTTTTTGTTATTTTTCTGGTTTCTTTCCTCTTCTTGCTGGATTCTTTGCTATCTACTGTTTTGTTTCTTGGTTTTTTGTTTCTTGGTTCTTTGTTTTCTTGTTTCTTGATTCTTTGTCTTCTTGTTTCTTGATTCTATTTTTTGTTTCTTGGTTCCTTGTATTCTTGATTCTTTGTCTTCATGTTTCTTGGTTCTTTGTCTTCTTGTTGCTTGATTTTTTTTGTTTTTGTTTCTTGGTTCTATTTTTTGTTTCTTGGTTCCTTGTATTCTTGATTCTTTGTCTTCATGTTTCTTTATTCTTTGTCTTCTTTTTGCTTGATTTTTTTGTTTTTGTTTCTTGGTTCCTTGTCTTCATGTTTCTTGATTCTTTGTCTACTTGTTTCTTTATTCTTTGTCTTCTTGTTTCTTGATTCTTTGTCTTCTTGTTTCTTGATTCTTTGTCTGATATTTCTAATTTCTTTGGCCTTTGTTTGTTTTTAATCTATTGAATGTTTGCATTCTAAATATTGACTATTCTCTACATAAACTGAAAAATGTAAACGTGTGAACCTCGTGAAATTAATTTCGAGTCAAAAATGTTGAATTTGTGAGATTAATTATTCACATGTGCACAACACCGGGACCATGTTTGTGTATAATCTGCTTCATTGTGTGTACTCGTATATCTCACATTTACTATGTTTTCTATACAGTTAAACCCTTAATAATTTATACATATATAGAAAAAAATTCTTCAAATGTCGTATTCTTCACTTTCTGATAATGGAATGTTGCAGATATTTAGTTTTATGTAGCCTTTTGAAAATGTTCCCGCAAATTAATGGCTATTTATTTATTTTCGCAAATACTGAAATTTAAGTAATATTGTATAAACCCAATTATTTAGTTTTTGATTCTTTGTTTGGTAATTTCTATGTCTTTTCAATCTGCTAGTGTAATTAAAATATATTTCATCATCACCAGAATATCTAAGGTTTACGACATCAGGTGGCAAAAATATGGAAATTTTGAATTTTTGAGTTTTAAACGAATACTTTTATGTTTTGTTAATTTTATTGAAATGCCTTTGAATTTGATCTAGTAAGATTTATTTGGAACTAATTTACTTTAGCTATATATTTGTTTTATCTGTTAGGTTGATGTGAAACTTAGAATTTCGCAGCCTTATTAAAAACAGAATGGTTTTCAAAATTTATTAATTATCTACACTTTTTTCTAGGCAATCTTAAACCTTCCCTAGGTCATCTGAGATACCAAAAAAAATGTGGGCCGCCTCATCGATTTAACCATTTTAATGTGTTATCGTGTGTTATTTTGCATAATAAATGTGCACAAATGGATTTAACGTTCTCTATCTTAAACTGAGATTATAGAATAAAGAAAAGTCGTTGTCGTGTATATCAATACAGTAGAGACGACATTTGATTTCAACCAAGCTCTCAAACATCATGGATACACATAAACCAGGAAACAAAGACAAGCTGTGCAATTAACAGCTTTTCTTTGTTTACTTTTAAACTAGTAATTTTAAATAGTTTGAAAGAAATAAAAACTGAAACAGAAAAGTCGTCTTCATTATATTGATATAAACGCCAACCACTGTACATGATATAAAAATTTGTTTTGACCTTCACCCCAATTATTGTCTGCTCTACATTCCTATCCCATATTCTTTACCCTTAGTCTATCCATTAATACCACAGATCACACGCTCTATTACACACACTATCTACCCTTGCTCTCCCTTTAAAGAAAACAAAACATCTTCATTATATTTCTAAAACATTTGTTAAACATTTCTTTCCCCCCCCCCCCTTGGACAAATCGTTGACTGGAGTTCCTTATATGGAAGGAAAATACCGAATGAAAATATTATTTAAATTATCTAAATTCCAATCCTAGGTTGGAATTAAAAAACAATATGGAAGGTTTGCCTGGTAGGGTGGTAGGTACAAAAATTCAATTTACATTCCTTCCCCCTGGTTTTCGGATAATAACCAACCCTAGCAGTTACTAATTTAGCCTAGTCTACACTCCTGATATACGCAATATGTTAATTGTAAAAGGTTTATTTAACTACAGTCCTAATCAGAAAGACCCGGAATTAATTTATAATTAATCAGATGACTTTACAATCTAATTTTACAAATATTATTGTTGAAACGATAATAACAAATTATAGCCCTTGTCCTGTAGTAAATGCACTACTCCATAAGAGTCTCTCAGACCTGTATCAATCCAGGTACAACTCAATCCATCTCGTTGGTCTACGATGCATAAGAGCTAATCAGTTAAACAACTCTTTACTATCAATGCCAAACATGGGCACAATCTCTTGAACTATCTTTGTGAAACAAGTACACAATCTCATAAACTATCAATGCCAAACACGGGAACGATCTCTTGAGCTATCAATGTCAAACAATTACACAATCTCATAAGCTATCAATGTCAAACACGGGAACGATCTCTTGAGCTATCAATGTCAAACAGGTACACGTTCTCATAAGCTATCGATGTTAAACACGAGAACAATCTCATGAGCTATCAAAGTCAAACATGTATACATTCTCATAAGCTATCGATGTCAAACACGGGAACAAGCTTGTAAACTATCAATGCCAAACAAGGACACAATCTCTTGAGCTATTAATGTCAAACACAGACATGTTCTCAGAAGCTACCAATGTCAACACGACACAAGCTCGTAAACTATCAATGCCAAACATGGGCACGATCTCATAAGCTACTAATGTCAACATGGACACGAGCTTGTAAACTATCAATGCCTCAACTCAGGCACTGTCTATCTGAATCAATTCCCAACTCATATCTTTCAATAAAAGGGATTCAGGATGCTTCTTGTTCGCTAACCAATAAGTAATTACTCTCACACTCTAATCAAAGAGGAGTCTATTCCAACTGATGTGTATTTAGATATCTATGTTAAAAGTTAAGTTAATGTACATATTTACAAGATTAGCGCAGATAAATATAAGCATAGTTAAGCCAATCACTGAAGTAGTTATAAGCTAATCACAATACAGCCAGGGTAATCGCATTACAAATTTTGCGTAGTTAGTTAGTTTTACAGACAATGTACAATGTAATATATATCTTGGTATGTTCAGGTTAACAAATATGGGGATTGCTACGATTTTTGCTACAGTCTTTCCAATTCAACCGTCAATTAAATTTGGGCCTTTCTGATTATGACTGTATATTCTCTCAATCTGAGGATTTCCTCTAATAGCAGTTAGCACACAATTCCCTTATTTTGAATCTTCTAACTTGAGTTAGGTATTAAATGTATGTTATTAACTCAAGGTTTGGAATAATTGTTTCAGTTTTAGAACCCCCATATCCTCGTGTTTTAGCTACAGGGTGTCTTAAGATTTAGTATATTCCTAGTTTTAAAGCATAAATTATAGGACACCCTGTAGATTAACATTTCATCTTTTTAAGAGCAAAAAAGTTAAAAATGAAAAAGTTTCATGTTTCGTGAACAGTGAACATGTTGAAATATTTTAGGAATTTAAAGATTCGTTTCAGTTTTATCTTTCTCACCGAGATACTTATTCAAATATTTTTATAGTTCAACCCCGACCAACACATATTATTAAAGTTTAAACCCGACCATCCGATATTATTATAATTCAACCCCGACCATCAAATATTGTTATAGCTTAAACCCGACCATCCAATATTATTATAATTCAACCCTGACCATCAAATATTGTTATAGCTTAAACCCGACCATTAACTATTATTATAATTCAACCCTGACCATCAAATATTGTTATAGCTTAAACCCGACCATCCAATATTATTATAATTCAACCCTGACCATCAAATATTGTTATAGCTTAAACCCGACCATTCAATATTATTATAATTCAACCCTGACCAACACATATTATTACAGTTTAAACCCGACCATCAAATATTATTATTCTTCAACCCCGACCATCAAATATTGTTATAGTTGAAACCCGACCATCAAATATTATTATAATTCAACCCTGACCATCAAATATTGTTATAGCTTAAACCCGACCATTAACTATTATTATAATTCAACCCAGACCATAAATATTGTTATTGTTATTATTAGATTGTTCGTTTTAGAGGGATGATTTTGAGACTCGGTTTTTTTCTATTGTTTAATAATGACGACGAAAAATGTAACAAAAATTCTACAGTAATTTTATTAGATGTGTATGAAAATGAACGTATTTTTCAATAGAAATTTGTCAATAAATTATTGTTAGAATTATTTTTTTCTTTTTCATCATCGTATTGAATTTCTTATTCTTTACGAATTTGTACGCAGATTTCTTCAAACTCTTCAAATGTCGTCTTTTCAATAAAAATTTTAGGAAGTTGCCCTCTACATAAAATGTTTAAAAATGATAAGACATTACAGAAACCAATAAACGAATAAGATTAATCAATTTTCGATGATAAGAGTGAATTTACTAATTAGTTTCCTTTACTGTAGAATGTTTGTTACATTTCTCGTGGTCGTCATTGAATATTTAAAAAAACGATTATCAAAATCATCCCTCCAAAATGGATAATCTATATGGGTTTTAAAAATTGAATTTGCGCCCTTGCTGAACAAATATGCACCGTAAAATGTCTGTGAGGTCTCAAATAACCCCTAAAAATTGCTCTGCAAATCTGCATTCTCAGCTCAACTACCATATCTGGTCAGAAACTCCCTTTAAATATATTGAGTACTTGTTGAAGGGCCCGGAGTTGCCCGTTGAAAAAAAACATCGATTATTTTTCGACGCATTTGTATATAGTTAATATTTCATAAGATTTTTGATTTTTTTAAACAGCATAAAATGTTATAACCTCCCTTGAAAATTTGTTTTCCTTTCTCTATCTGTTCCTATTTTAAGTTAGCTATTAATCTATATTTATCTACTTTAAGTGTCCTGAAAGTTCATTACCAGCTCACAAAACATTCCACAAACACCCAAGGTAAAAATGTCAGTAAAATCTTAATTTTCAGAACTTTACAAAACTTCATGACCTTTAAGCTGGATGTTGTTGTCCTGCTAAAAAATAGAATAAGAAAAGAACTAAGAATTAGTTTAAAGCAAATATATAAATTATTATAAATATACAGTGGATCGGTTTAACTGGAGATGAATAGAAAAGCTTGAGAGCAAACTTTATATTAAAGTCTACAGCAGTTGCTGTGTAAAATAACAAACTATAAAAGTTAAACCAAACATACAATAAAATGCAATTCTTTTACAAATGCGTAATTTTGTATGGAACACTGTTTTGCACTAACTGTACAATGAGTAATGACCATTGGGTGACCAGTTTGTTTTTAATCACTAGGAAACTGTAAAAATTTTTCAAACATTTCTTTTAAAAGATTGAAAATTCAATAGTGGTCTTTGACCGGATTGGGGGTTATCTTGTTTTTAATAGTAATCAGAACCTAAACAGATTATCAACCGTACATAAAATTTTCTGCATGCTAGTTACGTCTTAGATTATACAAATTTAGCTCATCATATGAGGGGGCGAATATTTTTTTTGCAATTGCACTGTGATCTTGCCAGGCTACATTTGTTGCATACAAAATGACGTGAATTATTATTCCCCATTCCAAATTCCCACCTCTTGTTATCAGATTCAAACTTTATGTAAATAAATGAAGAAATTGGTGCAATAAAATAATTACGTTTCTGCTTACTGTTTATTTTGCTAAAATATTACAAGAATATTCTGCTCAGTGCTCATTCATATAGTCAACCCGACATACAGTCGACCCCACGTATAGTCGACCTGACATATAGTTGACCCGGAATACAGTGGTCCTGACATACAGTCGACCTGACATCATACAGTCGATCTGAAATACAGTCGACCCGACATATCAATCGACCCAACATACAGTAGATTCGACATACAGTCGACCCGACATAAAGTTGACCCGACATAAAGTCGACCCGACATACGGTCGACCCGACATAAAGTCAACCCGACATAAAGTCGACCCGACATACAGTCAACCCAATTAGTCAGCAGGGACCCAGACTCAAGCCCAGACCTAGACATAGAGCCAGACATAAAGTTTGATGGAATAAGAAAGAAAACACTTGGAGTAACAATGTAGGGAGTCAAGAGGTAGACACAAAGAAGATGCACGGCAAGAACTTAAGTATCCTAATCAGTATAAACAAGAGTGCAACATTGTTCAAGTTCTTAAAACCTCCCTTATTCCAGAACAAAATTGTCAAGACGTTCCCAAGCAGAAGTGCAAAACTGTGTATGGAAAAGTGTGCCAGACTCGATACACACCGCAGTGTAACACCAACTATATAACAAAAAGTGTACCATCAAAGATGAGAAGGAATAAAGGACAAGATACAAGAAGAAGTATTCTAAGACAGGGTCAGGAACAGGACTGCGACATAATAAAGGAGATCAGTTGTGAGAACATGAACATAAATAGCTAAGTGAAACTGAACTGTACCTGGATAGAAACGGGTTTGAGAGAAGTTTATGGAGTAGGGTATTTAATACAGACATACAAATAATAAATCGTCGTAATTTTATGTAACCTTAAATTTGAAGACAACGAGCTACATACCCAATTCACAACAGTTTAATCTAGTTATAATAAAATATCTATCTATCTATCTATCTATCTATCTATCTATCTATCCATCTATCTATCTATCTATCTATCTATCTATCTATCTATCTATCTATCTATCTATCTATCTATCTATCTATCTATTTATCTGTTTAATAAAGTGTAACCACCTATCCATCATATTTCATGATATCCTCTCATTAACTGGATTATATACTCTCCATGTGTGCATATGTATTCAGAACACATAGAACCTTCATTTATCTATTCATCTATCATTGATCTATTCATCTTAATTTATCATTGATCTATTCATTTATCTATCCATATATCTATTTATCTACCAATTCATCTACCGATTAATTTACCGATTCATCTACCGATTCATCTACCGATTCATCTATCTATTCATCATATTTATCATTGATATATTCATCTACATATTTATCTACCTATTCGTCATCTCTCTGTTAATCTATTTTTTCATCCACATATTTATCATTGATCTATGCATCTACCTATTCATCTATCAATCATATTTATCATTGATATATTCATCTACCTATTCATCTCTCTATTAACCTATTTTTTCATCCACATATTTATTATTGATCTACCCATCTACCTATTCATCTATCGATCATCGTTATTATTGATTTATTCATTTACCTATTCATCTACCTACTTATCTATCTGTTCATTTACCTATTTATCTACCTATTCATCTATCTATTCATCTATTTATTCATCCTTGCTCTACATCTATTCTTTTATCTATATCAATCTATATATTTATCCAATTTGAATGTATCTATTCTATGTATATGCAAAACAAATATGTTTAAAATCTATGATATATTTTGGATCTAATGCATCGTATTGTAGAGTAGACCTAATATCATATCAATTTAAAATTGCATGTTAAATAAAATCACCGTTGAGGAATATTTTTACTTTTTAAGATTTCCGGGAAACAGTTCTTTCTGTCTTTTAACACCTTCCAGCTAAAAGTAACAAAAAGTTAATGACAGAACCTTCAGTTTTGTAAAAAGTTTACATTTTACAAACTTTCTTCACGAAATAGAATTCTAGGTGGGGTGGTTTAAATTAGGTCATTCGCAAAACAATTTCGCAAACACCTTCTGTGTTTGCGGTTTGGAAGGGTGTCCCAAAGAACTTGAGGATACAGTGACAATTTTCTTATTGTCTTTGCAGATCCATGCATCATTTTGTAGTTGTCAAGTTAAAATATCTACCAACGGATTTGGTCAGTCATGGGATTTCAAAAATGTGGTGAGTCATTTCTTACGTCTAAAATTTACAAAGATTTCAGGAAATTGTCCAGATGTCAAGTCAACATGAAAATATAAAAAAATTCTAAATATTTAATATATTCACTAATTTTTTTACATCATCAGAACACTCGTCTTCATGTTGGAAACTGCATAAACGTTCAGACACGACCATTTTTAGAGAAAGTATTTTTGGGACACACTGTACTTTCTATAAAATTGAATAAAAATACTGTGAAAATCTTTTTTCAAGTAAATATGCAAACCTGTTGTATTGACTGCATGCAGTATCAAAACTTGATAAATATTATTATCTTCATATATATATACATACTAGCTGGAGTGCGCGGCGTTGCCCGTGAAATAAAAAAAAAATTTGGAAAAAAGATTTTGATTTTTGTTTAGTAAGATCCTGAAATGTAATGAAATGTTTTAATTTCAAGCTGAATCTTTTATACAAATTTGTAATAATTAGTACTTAATTAAACCATTCTCTAGTTTACACTTTACATATATGGGTCGTCTCTTATTGCCATGTTTAGTGGTACACCTTGTTTTATACAATTAATGTGCATAGTGCACACACTGGGTCATTAAACTCAAGAGAAAATAGAATTAGAGAATTACTAGTTAACGTAACCGTGTGTTTATGTGGTATTTTGTACCGTCTCGATACATGTCAAGATATAGTTGAACAGACACAACTGTACTAAGCTGTATATCTGCCTGAAATATATTGTACAGTCCTGACTTATGCCCCCACCTGCGGTACCGTCCAGACCGAAAATTCATGAGTTCAGTAGCGGCCTGCCGGCTGCCTTAATAAGTGCATTGAGTCAAGTGACGTATTGACTGTTATGATCAAATTAACCAAATGAAAAGTGATGCAATGTGGCCGCTAGATGGCGCTAACAATGTGATAAGGAATTTATGTGATTCTCATAAATAAATTTGTATGCAACATTTTAACGATCCGAACTATTTGCAACTTTGTAATTGTAATGCATTTAATTATTTCAAGTTTAAACAGCTTTTTTTAGAACTTTGCACATCTGTTAGTATTTAGAAAGAAGATTTTCTAGATTTTTGAAATTAAATTTGATAAATTGATAAATTCTTAAATGATTTAATAAAATAGCATTTCAAAGTTCTACTTCTTTGTTTTTGGTCCAATACTAATTTGACCCCCGGGGTTTAAATTGTATATATTTTTTACTCTCAACCTATCCCTAATACCCCCCACCCCACCCCCTCCCTCTGTCCGTTTTTATTTTTAGGTAAAATAGATTTTTAACTGAAAACCAATGAATTTTAACGGAAAAGTAAAAAAATCTCAGTGATTTGGCAAAATTTCATTTTTTGGTTCAAACAGAGAAAATACTTCAATAATGATTCCTATATTTACAGTTTACACCCAACTAAAGGAATGTTTTAAAATTGAGAGGATAACATAACAAACTTTAAGCAAGAATTTGCCAGGGTATCCTTCNTGGAAACAATAAGTTTCACTTTGTTCAATTTAAAATGATTAATTTTCTTTTTCCTCTTTTCAGACGTGAATTATTTCGTCTGTGTGATTTTATCTGAATTAGTGACCCTCCAGTGAATTCAACTCGGCAGCAGTAGGCCGAGCAAAAAATCCGCAAATCTAGAGAAATTCCGCAAAAACCGGCAAATTTTGCAGACAGCATGTCAAGCCCCGACATTTTCTGATCAGAGATTAAACGGACAGAGTTGTTGGAGTAAAAACCTAAGGTATATTCAAGGTTTACTTAAAGTCTAGTTTCATCCCAACACAATTTTAAATAATTTAATTTTCTCAAAGTTTTCCACATTTTGTCACACCAATTCTACCCGTGTCAAGTTTTTGCAAAGAAAATGTCTGCTCATTAAAATGTGTTCAAGGTTGTCTGAGTATTAGGGTTGTAAAGCTCTATAGATCGGAACATTATAACATTTTACTGAGGTCTTGGGGCATTTTAGGCTTTTAGGCAAGATAAACATATGAGGTTAATTCGAAGGTGCAGCAGAACATTCATCAAGGAATCTCTTTCTTTTAAGTCTTTCATGTTGTTATAAAACAAAGGTAGATAGGATTAAGGGGAGAGATGGGGGGATTTTGATCAAAGAATGACATGTTGTAAAGATCTTAGATGTTCGAAAGATGGAATGCAAGGACTGGAGATCCCAGGTTCACAGTAATATAGGTCCTAGTCACATGACAGGAGGGTAGGAGGGTAGGCGGGTAGGAGGGTAGGAGGGTAGGAGGGTAGGAGGGTAGGAGGGTAGGAGGGTAGGAGGGTAGGAGGGTAGGAGG